>NC_081409.1:302807004-303062004 GCF_030272615.1 Cryptomeria japonica
TCGAAGGAAATTTGGCATTGTTGGTGGGGAATTTGGAATAGGCATTGTTTTCATGCTTCTTATTTGGTGGAGTTTTGGGATTAGTTGCCCCCCCTACTCATGCCTCTTTTCTGCATACTGCGTGGAATATTGGTCCTACATTTATCCTCTAACAAATTTGGTTGGAGAGAAACAAAAGGATTTTTCAAGATAAGAAAATGATGAGTCATCAGCTATGGATGCAAGTTGTTAGTGGGCTACAAGAAACCCTCTTGGCTAATTGTGATTTATCTAGTAATGAGGATCTAAGGGACTTGGCTATTATTCAGAGGTTAGGTATGGAGGGCTATAGGACCTTGCGTCCTCTGTCTCATGTGGTTCGTCATGGAAAAACCAAGGTTCAATGGGATGGTTGTTGGAGACCTCCCTCTTATGAAGTTTTGAAGATAAATACTAATGGTTCCTCCAAAGGCAATACTGGGCATGCTAGGATTGGGAGAGTTGGCAGAGATTCTTCTAGGGTGGTTCATTTTTTCTTTTCTATATATAAGGGTCATCATACTAATAACTTTATGGAAACTTCGTCCATCCTCTACGCTTTGGAGACTTGTTGTGCTTTGGGTTGGCAAAAGATGATTTGTGAATCTGATTCACAACTTGTTATTGATATGTTGAATAAATGAGAGATGAAGGGGAAGAATTGGCAATTAGTTGGTGTGGTCAACCAGATTGCCAAACTAAGAGGATCTTTTGATTGTGTTACCTTTTGTCATATCCCTCAGGAATGGAACAGGGTTGTAGATTGTTTAGCTAAATGGGCTTTTGAGCACATGGGATTGTGGGATGTCGGGGATTAGAGTCACTTGTCTTTTGAGTACTCTTGCTTCCTGGAAGATCTAGTTATGGAGGATATGAGAGATTATCTGAGAGTTTTTAGGCGACCAATGATTGTTGTTTTGACTTTTGGCCAATTGTTTTACTGTTCTTGGCCTCCTTGTATTCCTTGTTTGATTCAATAAATTTTTACCCCTTCTTTAAAAATAAAAATAAAAATAAAAATACCATCTACTAAATATTTTAAAGAGCACATTTATTTTTCCCTGCAAAGTCCTACATATATGTTTGATCTTATCCTAAATACCATCTACTAAATTATTTTAAAGAGCACATTTATTTTTCCCAACAGAGTCCTACAAAATCCTAAGATTTATTTTAAACTACAACACAAGTGGGATGCGACATTCATCCAAGCTTTGTTTTTTATTTTTGCATTTTTATCATTCTATATAAAATATAATGTTTCAGTATGTTTATTTATAAATTGTATATGTAAAAGTAAATCTTTATTAAATAATAATTTATTTTTCATATTCATACATGAATTTAGATATTTATATTATTTTATTAAAATATTTAATTTTTTAATGGAGTAATAGTCATTCATTCTAATAATAAGTAGGTAAAATATCAATTTTAAATTTTTTAATTTGTTTGTTTTTAATGCTGTGATTTTTCTATATCTCTTCATAATCTTGTGTTTTTTATATGTTTGAATTGATTTATTAAATAATAAATTTATAAATATTTTAATTTTGATTTTATGTAAAATGTCAATTTTATATTTTTTTAATGTGCTTGTTTATAGTTGTAATTATTTTTATTTTATATTAGATCTTATTTTGTTTGTAAAAATGTATTTGGTATTGTGGAAGCATTTTGAATAATTTTAAATTGTATTAGTTTTTCAACTTTTAATCTATTGACAAGTCATGTTTTTATGTTTTTATTTCCTTCATAAATAAAAATAATAATGATAACGAATTTGAGAAGATTTTTTTGAGAGAAATAATCTTTACTTAGATTTTCATTCACATTCTTAAAATAAATAAATAAATATTCTACATTTCTTGTTCGTAGCATTCCTTTAATCAATTAGTTTGCACCAACCAAAAGTGATTATTATTTTTTCTTTAAAAAAAAACTTGGTTTTTGTAAAGTTAAGATTTATATTTTTGAATTTAAGATATTATAAAAATTGTTTATCTACACTATGATTGGTTTAAAAAATTTGGTGTTATAGGAGCAAATTTTTAGGAATGATAGATTTTTTAGGTTTTGTTTGGATTTCTTTGTATTTTAAAAATTGAACTGTCTATTTTTTTAAAAAAAATTATTTTTTATTATTTATAATATTGTAAATAAAATATTTTTTTCTAAATAGACATAAATTTTAATAATTATTTTTATGAAAATATAGATAATAAAACCAATTATAAGACTTGATTTATTTTAAATTAAATTATATAAAAAATTATATACAAATATTTCTATTTAAAAAAAAACCTTACCATTATGTGTATTCTTTATAATTTTATTTTATATATTTTTTGAAATCATTCTATTTTTTAATGCTTTTCTAAAATCATAAAAAAATTTAATCATTTTAATATATACAAAATAATTTAATAACTTTTAATCATAAATTTAAATATTTTCCATTAAGTTATTCAAAAAAAGTTTATTTTCACTTTTATAATTATTAAAAGTTTTTTTCTTCAAACCAATTATAATTAATATTACATAAATATAAAAAATAATATAATATTACACTACAAATTAATAATTAAATTTTAGATTAATTTTATTATTACAATTATAATTATATAATTTAAATTAAATGAAGATTATGTTTTTAAGAAAAATATATATTTTCATTATAAAATTTGTATTATATTATAATCATCGTGTCAAAGCAATTCCCAAAATGAAGTGAACCGCCTACTTATTAAAATCAATCGTTCAAAATTGAGGAGAAGAATGCAAGACTATAGAAATAGAAATAAGTAGGTGGTTCACTTCATATAGGAATGCCTTCAGTATAAAAACATGCATTTTAATATTATATATTAGAAAAAGAATATGCATAAAAAAAAATCCATATTTTTTTATTATCTACTTTTAGTCAAAATGTCTCTTAATATTATTTCTTTTATTAGAATATTATATCTTTTTTAAGTTTCTTAATAAATTAAAAAATGTATATTGAAAAAGAAAGAACCAGCTTTATTTAATTCTAATTTTTCGTCTTCTTTTATTTTTCTTTTTTCATTAAGTTTAAAATTATTTCAATTATTTATATATTTTTATAATAATTAAAAATTATTATAATTAATTTAATCTATAATTATTTGTCTTATCTAATTTTTTAATTTATTTTTATCGATAACCAGGATAGATTTATATTGCTTAAAAAGGAAAGATTACATGCATAAAGTTGATCATCAGCATACCACAACATGGGGTCTCGCCCCTACAAAACCAATAGAACCCGAGATAAACACCAAACCTACATGGCCTACCACCACAAAAACAAACCATACAAAAAAACTTCCCCACCCAAAACCCAACAACCCCCATGGGGTCAGCCTATCGAAACCAACCAAGGGCCTCTTCCCTTGAGAAATTAGGAATGCCCTGACTGGGACATACCACATGTATCTCCCACCCGCCACCTGGCATGGTACCCGGTCTGCCATCTCGAAGTGAACTGCGCTCCACCACCTTCACTTGCTTTTAAGGGACTTGATGACGGACCAGAGGCCGCCCATCTTCATCCAAAGGAGCCTCTAACTTAATTGGGGTTTGTTTGCGATGCAATTTTGCTCCTTCCATTGGTCCCAGCTCCCGCACAAACTTCACAACTTCCCTCCACCCCTTTCTTGCATCTTCCAACTGAGCATCCACTGTTCGGGATGCTGACCAAACCACCAACGGCTGAACATCTCCCATTTCCACACCAATCCACCGCCACGGTCCTTGCACCACTCTCAAACCTTTGCCAATCTTTGCACGAGCCACAACCTCCTCCAGCCCTCTCGACCATTTAGGTCTCAGCACCAAGGATGTCACCCACATCACCTCCTCTGTCGAACCACCCATCGTTAGGGCCAACGCCACAAACAAGGATGAGATGTCCAGATTTGTACATGGTCGGCACTCAGAAACTAGAAATTCTTCCCTGACCATCAAGTGCATAGCCCTCCAAAACACTTCCCCATCAACCCTAAAAACATTCAACAGTTGATTACACGAAATTGAACCACGGAATGCAGGCATTTGTCTGTCTGTAGACAAGGAGAAATTGGCTTCCATCCTTCCCCACTCTCTCATCCAAAACCTGCACTCACAAACAAAACCAAAACCAACCACTGACGAGTGCCAGAAAACCAAGAGACTAGGCCCTAAAATAGCCAGCGCCACATCAAGAAATAATTACTCCACACATAACACCTCAAACCATGCATCATCGTTTGATCAGCTCGCCAATTACTACCATCAGCATTCCTACGTCGCCGTTGCAACTTGCAACCAAATCGAAGGTCACAAGCCACGTGACACATCTCTTCCCTCAAGTCCACTGTCAAGAACAAATCAAACCAAACTCAAAAACACAACTCGGGTTCGCTTTTCACTTCTAAAGCACAATCAACCAAACTCAAGAGAACACACATTCCATAGGTCCTCAAATAAATTGAAGTTGTTATCCAAAGAACCATTAGCTCCAACATTTGAGAGCTTGTTTGCATCAACATTTGCTTCCCTAAGAACATGTGAAACCTTAAAATCATCAAACCCGCACAGAAGGAGATTCATCCTTCTGATGTGTTTATCAAGATGTCAGGCCTCCATCCGACCCTTAGCAATCCCATTCAGCACAATCTGGGAATCCCCCTCAAGATGGAGTTTCTTCACGTCCAATTTATTTGCCAAAAGAATGGCTTCTAAAGCCGCTTGACACTCGGCTTCATTGTTTGTACCATCCACCAACCTCTTAGCTCCAAAATCTAGAATACTTCCATACTCATCATGAGCTATGACCCCTACCCCAGAGATCCCGGGATTCCCCCTAGAAGCCCCATCAAAGTTGACCTTGATCCAGCCAGCCCTTATCTAGTGGAACCCATCCCTGACTTTTGTCACCCTTCCTATGGGGATTAACCCTCAAAAGCCCATTAACAGGTCTGTCTTATCTAAATTTATTTTTTTTTATCGATAAAATTATGTATTATATTGCTTAGAATAGAAAAGTATTACATCCAAGGAGAAGATAGACTATCTACAATCATAAAGGGGTCACTCCCCTACTACAAAAAGGAACCCAAAAAAGCACCATCCCACCATGACCCACAGCCACAAAAAGGGTCACTTACATACACAATACCCACACACTAGACCCCGACCGACCCAACCCTAGCTACGAAACCACCCCAATGCCTCTTCTCTTGAGAAATTGGGGATACCCCTACTGGGTCCAGCCCCCTACGTCACACTCCCTCCACCTAGCACCGTTCCTAGCTTGCCTCCGCATAGTGACCCACGCTCCACCACCTTCGCCGATTTCTTTGGAAGCTGACGTCGGACCAAAGGCCTCCCATCCTCTCCTAGAGGATCCTCAGACCGAATGGGAATCACCTTCCCACGGATCTTAACACATTCAGTCAGCCCTAATTGACGAACAAAATTCACAATCGCAACCCAGCCTTTCCTTGCGTCCTCCTCCTGCAAAGCAACCGGCCGAGAAGCCAAACAGATGACAAAAGGTTGCAGCTCCCCATCGGCCACTCCAATCCTCCTACTTGGGCCTTCCGCCAACTTCAACCCTTCACCAATGATAGCTCAGGCCACCACTTCCTGCAAACCTCCTACCAATTTGGGTCTTAACACCAAGGAAGTAATCCGTTGCACTTCCTCCACTAATTTCCCCACCTACAAGGCCAAAGCAGTAAAAAGTGACGAAATGTCAAGATTTGTTCTCGACCGCTAATCCTGAGTCAGAAATTCCTCTCCAAACAATAGCCTAACTTCCCTCCAGAAGTCATCTCCATCCACTCTGAAGACGTTCATTAGCCTAATCCTCGAAACCAGCCCATGAAACGCAGGCAATTGCCCATCCGACTCCAACGAAAAATTTGCTTCCATCCTTTCTTGCTGCTGCAAACAATGAAACCTTGAACACTCCGTCTACCACCGAGCAGTCACCACAACATGCCAGGAAACACAACACAAAGGCCTTTTAAGCCACTTCCATCATATTACATGAGTACTTCACACGCTTCACATAAATCTAAACATCATCACTAGTCACTCACACTGCTTGCCTCCATCATCATCCATCACCGCAAGGCCACTTGCAGTAAAATTGTAGAACACACACCACGAGGAACTTTAATTCCCACAGAAACACGGCCACAAAAGGTCACTTCAATTCGAGCTCGGGTTCACTTTTCTAAAATAAGCCTTCTACTCAAAATTAGAATCAAGAGGACTACAATTCCTAAAGTCCTCAAACAAGCTAAACATATTTTCCAAGGAGTCATTCGCTCCCACATTGGAAAGTTTGTCCGCTTCCAGGTTTGCTTCCCGGAGGACATGCGTCACCTTAAAATCTTCAAAATCTTTCAGCAGAAGTTGCATTCTATGCACCTACTTGTCTAAAAGCCACGAATCTATTCGCCCTTGAGCTATCCCATTCACCAGTACCTGAGAGTCTCCTTCCAAATGAAGTTTCTTGACCCCCAATTTCCTAGCCATTAGGATTGCTTCTAACGCTGCATGACACTCAGCAATGTTGTTCGTTCCATCCACCAATCTCTTAGCACCAATGGCCAGAGTGTTGCCCCGATCATCATGAGCAATCACCCCAACACCCGAAGCTCCTGGGTTGCCCCTCGATGCACCATCAAAATTAATCTTAATCCACCCCTTTTTAGGCGGAGTCCACTTAGGGATTGAAAGGCCCTTACTCTAAAGATTAGCCCTCAGTAGCCCATTAGCAGGCCTGAATTTAACCAGAGGCTAGCTTGACAAAATACCAGCATCAAACTGAGAAAAAGGAGTCTTGGCTAAATTCACATGAGCGGCAGCATTAGAAACCAGTTCTAAAATGGCCCTCTCCAATATATTCAAAAAACGCTCACAATTTTCCGCTTTTCCTTCAAACACTCTTCTATTTCATTCCTTCCAAAGTTCCCATAGAATAGTAGAGGGCAAAATCTTCCATATGGTGGCAAAGATAGAAGTCTTACCCAAAACTGGCCAAGATTCCAACCATTCACACAAGTTCCCAGCCATGGGGGGCCCTTCCAATTCAATCTCTGCAGCCCAAAAAGCCATGCTTTCTGAGCAAACTCATAATTTAGCAGAAGATGGTCCACATCCTCCTCCGCCTTTTCACAAAGCACACAGCGGAATTGACCTGCGAACCCCATTTTCCTCATACGATCTCCAGAGAGAATCCGCTTATTTCCAGCTAGCCAGGAAAAGGCTCCAGCTTTCCAAAGACACACATTATTCCAACACACCTTAGTTTCCCACTCCTTCGTCCTGACATCGCTCTCCAAAAGAGAGACCCCCACTTTCACAGAGTAGCAGCCACTCTTGGACCCACACCAGACAATTTCATCCTCCTCCCTTGAGAACGACACTTCACGATTTTCCAGGATCTTGCTCAGAAATCTTTCCTCGTCCGCCCCCAAATTTAAAACCCGAGGATCCTTCTAGCTCCATCTCTGCCCCAACAAGGGCCTATCTTGCGACAAAAAATCACTCACCTTTGAGCCCCAAACCTGACTAGTCTTTAAAACTATTTGCTGGGGGGCCTGAGACTCTAATGATGGATGACCATCCCAGGAGTCCTGCCAAAAGTTCACCTTACGCCCATCACCAATACGCCAAGAAAGGTGATTTTCTATCAGACTCCTACAACTTACCAAAAAATTCCACAAAGTCGACCCTCTCGGGGGATCTCTCACCGTTACAATCCTTTCCTTTTCCCTACTATCCAAATATTTAGCTTGTAGAATTCTGACCCATCTCTACTCCGGTTTACTATACATTTGCCATACCAACTTAACCCCCATGGCCTCATTAATAATCCTCCAATCACGGAGACCCGCCCCTCCCCCTCCTTTGGGTTTACAAACTCTGTCCCATGCCATGAGCAGGTCTTTGTCATGTTCCTGATTTCCATTCCACAAAAACTTTCTCATCTTTTGTTGCATACTCTTGATGATCGAGCCTGGGATTTTGAAGCATGCCATTGGGAAGATTGGCATAGCCGATACAACTGACTTCAGCATCAGAATGCGACCAGCCAGAGAAAGCCACTTGCTCTTCCAACCCTCCATCTTAGCTTTACAACCATCTAGCAGCCCTTTCCAAATGTTTGTCTTACCTGCTCCAGTAAAGAGCGACATACCAAGGAACTTACTAGGCAGTTGTCCAATCTTAATACCAAACAATCTAGCAATAGCTCTCTAAGACCAACATTCCGTATGGAAGAAAAAGATCTCTGATTTGAGCCAGTTAATTTCCTAACTAGTGGCCCAAGTAAATCTGTCCAAAACTTTCTTCATGACCGAAGCCTCATGCACAGAAGCAACACCGAAAAGATAGGTGTCATCAGCAAACTAAGAATGAGTTGTGGAGTCCACCCCTTGAGCAATCTCAATACCCTTCCACAACCCTTGAGCTCTCTTGTGAGCAATCGACTGTCCAAGAACTTTAGCCAACAAAATATAGAGAAAGGGGGATATTGGATCCCCTTGTCGAATACCCCTAGACGTCGAAAAGAAACCTTGAGGGCTGCCATTAACTAAAACCGAGGCTGAGAACTCCATAATCATACTAGAAATCCACTTAATCCAAGACTTACCAAACCCAAACCTTTCCAACACAGCCACAAGGAAAGATCCATCCACCCTATCATAGGCTTTTTGAATCTCAAGCTTTAGGATCATTCTCCTCTATCTATCCTTCATAGCCGTGTGAATAGCCTCATGGGCCACAATCACCCCATCCACAATATTCCTTCCAGGAGTAAAACCACTATGTTCGCAAGAGATCAGCTTATCTAGAATTAACTTGAGTCTATTAGCAGCAACTTTTGTGATGATTTTGTAGATGGTGTTGCACAGAGAAATAGGATGAAACTCCTCCATCCCATCTGGCTTGGCCTTCTTAGGAATAAGCGCCACTAAAGTGCAGTTGAATTCCTTCAAAACAAAGCCTCTGGACCTTGACTCTTCAACCATAGCTAGCAAAACCTCACCAAGCTCATCCCAAAAGAACTGAAAAAAGAACGCTTGAAACCCATCTAGACCTGGTGCTTTCTCCCCACCTAACCCAAAAACAGTAGCTTTGACTTCCTTCGGAGAAATAGGCTCCTCAAGCATGATGTTGTCCTCCCTCGAAACTAAGGGAGGGATTAACTCCAGAAGCTCAGTCTGCAAGCCCGACTAAGCATTCCCACTTCTCCTCCATAAATTTTTGAAGAAGTCAACCACCTCTTTACCTATACGGTCTGGATCTTTAGTAATCATTCCATCCGCCAGCCGCAAGGAAAGAATTCTATTAAGACTTCACCTTGCTTTCACCGAACTATGGAAGAATTTTGTGTTTTTGTCTCCCGCTTTCAACCAATTTTCTCGTGACTTTTGTTTCCAATAAATCTCCTCCCTCTATAAAACTTCTCCATATTTGCTAAGAAGATCTTTCTTCGTGAGGAAGTCCACTTCATCCATTCCTTCCGCCATGACTTTCGCATTCAGAGCCCCCAAGTCTCCTTCAAGCCTTCTTTTTTCATCAAAGATATTACCAAACACCTCCCTATTCCAAGATTTCAATTTCTGTTTCACAAAACTAAGTTTCTTGAAAAACTATAAGGCCAAGAACCCTTCCACCACTAGGGCCTCCTTCCACCACCCAACTACACAATCTCTAAACCTCGGTTCCCTAATCCACATCTTTTCCACCTTGAAGGGACAACAAATTGGAACTTCATCTTTCTGCACAACCAAGGAAACCGGAAAATGATCCGATCCTGAAATGGCTAAAACCTCAGCCTCAAAAACCATAGGGGCTAGGTTCCAATCCCCTACAAGAAAGAATCTATCAAGTTTCTCAGCAATATTGGAAAATCCTCTTCGTCTTTTGGTCCATGTAAAATTCCCACCTTTAGCTGCCACTTCAAACAGAGCATTCCCATTAACAAAAGATTGGAAATCCACTTGCGACCGATTCAATCTCCTCACCCCTCCACGCTTCTCTGAGAAAGAAAGGGTGGCATTGAAATCTCCAGCAATAATTGCTAAAGACGACCTTACTTCCTCTAGACACTTAGAGATATCCTCCCATACTCTGCACTTGTCTACAGCCAAAGTCGGCCCATAGACATTACAAAGAAAACAAGAGAAATTCATGGTCTTCGAAATCACCTTAACCATCTGCCAATGTTTAGAACTTGAAACAACATCCACTTGAATAGCCAATGGATTCCACAAAATGCCAAGCCCACCTGACGCCTCATCTGAATCCACAAAGTGTCCAGACCACCTCTGCCTAACCCCAAAAATACAAGCAACAGCTTCGCAACCCAACTTAGTCTCCTGAATACAAATAACTTCCAGCTTGGCCTAATCAAAACCTCTTTTGATCAAACGTCTCTTGTCAAGGGTATTGCATCCCCTGACATTCCAAGTTAGGAACTTCATTGCTGCCCAATAGAGAATAAGTCTCTCCCGGATCTTAGAAGTCTTATCTGCCCCTTCATGTTGCCTGCTTCCTCAAGCAACTTCTGCATATTCTTCCTTCCTCTCAAGTTCCCTTTAGACTTAGAGGGATTAATTTTAGTCTGTCTAATAGTCCTAACCTCTGTCTCCCCTATTTCTACCAACAGCCCCAAAGAATCATCACTAAATCCTTCCTCCTCCTCATACTCCAGCTCTGTTGATAATCCATTCACCTTGCCTCGGGACATGTGGATATCCTTAAAACTGATTGCTTTACCAACCACACTTTCAGCCAAATCCTCTGAAACTACCAGGGACATTGCACTTGAAATCATCCCCTGTCCCTTCAACCCATCCCTCGAGGTGTTGTAGAACCTATGCTGGGTTGGAAAACCCCCACCGACTGCACAGTCCTCTACAACGGGCCCAATCGCAACCTCCATTCGCTTCCCTTCTAAATGAGAACAAACACCCCCACCATTTCCCAAGCAAACTTGACCCACTTTTTCCTCAACCAGACAATCTCCTAGAACCTAGAAAAGCTTCACAGCTGGCTCACCCACTCCACCCGACACCATCTCAACAGACTTTTCTCTAGCCAAGCCAGCAGCCTGCTACAGCATATCCTAACCTGGATAAGAGTCTTGTGGTACTCTTGTCCCATTTTGCATGTCTGGACTGTGGTGAAGAACCCCATCCCTTGCGACCTTCGAAACAAGACTCAGATTGGTCTTCTGAGTGCCCACCCTCTAGTCTACTTCCGAACCTGCTAACAGCTACTCCTCCAGTGCACGATCTGCCCTTCCTTTCCCTTTTAACCCCGACAAACAATCCCGGTCCTCATGACCCCATTCTTTATAGGATTTACATTTGACCATGATTTCTTCTACTTCTACTTCTTGCCTCCATACACCCTCTGGAGATCTAATCTCAACAACCTTCGGGAGCCCTGGATGAGGCTTCCACATAACACAAATTCAGGCATACATGCATGAACTAAGTTTGTCAACCGCTTCATCCGACTTGATGAATCTAACTATCTTCTCACCTATACTCTTGAAAACTTCCTCCTTCCAGTATTCATGTGGGAGATTGTACAATCTTATCCAAATAGGAATTTCATCAATGGTGGCTTGTCTTGGGTCAAAATTAGGGGTCCAATCCTTAAGAAAAAAACCAACTCCCGACATCAAAAACGGCGCCGAGTCCATCGCAGCCTTCTTCTCCTCAGCAGACCTGGCAATGATAAGAAAAAACCCATTAGGTAGAGTTTTTATCTCAAAATGGTTCCCCCATTCTTCATTAACCCAGTTTCTCACTTTGGGGAAAGTTGGCCAATCACCTCCCCATTTCATGAAGAAAGCCCTATCGCGCAAGATTTGTACGGATTCCTTCCAAGCCTCTGAATCAATGCAAATGTTGATTGTCCGCTTCTCAGACGTTTTCGGAATCCCACCTAAGGAAAGATCTTTCGAGGGTACCTGGTTTTTCTTCCTCAACCTTTCCTCCGACTGCTGCTTGCTCCATTTTGGGAAGTTCAGATACCTTGAATGGCCCCATTTGGATTTATCTTTCTCAAAAGGGAAACGGTTTTTCCCCCAACTAAAATCCTCCCTTCGTCTCCTTCCCATCTCCTGTCGTTGCCACTGATTTGAGCGCAGTGGACGCCATGGCCGCTAGTTCACCCTGTGTCCATGATCGTGTTCCCATCCTCGCGACTGAGCAGTACCTCCACCTGAAAACCCTAGCTTCCTCCTGCGCTCCTCCATCTTGGGGATTCGATGGGCCAAACTTGTTATTTTGTCTTATCTAAATTTTAATTATGATAGAATAATTATATTTTAAATTAAAATCTTTCTTTTATTACTATTTTATTTTGATAAGAATGTCATTTAATATGATCCTTTTTATTATTTATTCAAAGTCTTCCACTTTTCTTTCAAGGATTAATTGTTTTATTAAGTTAAAATTGTATTTTAGTTATTTGTGTTTTTTAATGGAATTACAAATAATAATTAAAAGATATTAGAATTTATACATTTTCTCTTATTAAAAATTTATTACCATAAAATAATTATATTTGAATTTTATTCTAATTTATATAATAAAATAAATTTCAACTTAACACTTATATTAAATGTTTAAAGCAAGAGAGGAAGAAAGAGCAACTAATTTTTGATTACTCATTTCACACCAATAATTAAAGGATAACATGTGTCCTTAGGGAGTTATGTTGATGTTAGAATGTCATTTGATTATCTCCATCTCCATCTCCATCTCCATCTCCATCTCTCTCTCTCTCTCTCTCTCTCTCTCTCTCTCTCTCTCTCTCTCTCTCTCTCTCTCTCTCTCTCTCTCTCTCTCTCTCTCTCTCTCTCTCTCTCTCTCTCTCTCTCTCTCTCTCTCTCTCTCTCTCTCTCTCTCCTTCTTTATATCTATCTCTATATCTCTTTTACTCACACACGCATTCCCTCTTTCTCCCTCCTTGTATGTATATGTTTTCTCCCTCCTTATATGTATATGTATATCTCTCTCACTCACAGAAACACACACTCCAGCTTATTTCTCCCTCACTATCTCTAGATCTTATACACTCCACTTCCTTCATCTCTCTCACTTTCTCTATATCCCTCTCTACCTCTCCATACATCACTTCCTATATATTTATCTTTCTATCTCTCTATCTCCCCCTCTCTAATTCTCAACCTCTTTCTATCTCTATTCATCCCTCTCCCCCTTTTTCTCTCCTTCCATCTCTCCATCTTTCTCACCTCCTTTATATTTTACAAGTTATATTTACCCTCTAAATCCTTTCTATCCATATATATATTCCTTCTCTCCTTCTTTCTATCTTATCTTTCCCTATCTCCCCATCACTCCCTCTTTTTATATCTCTCTACTTCTTCTCTCTTTAATCTATATACACACACTCTATGTTTCTCCCTCCTCTCTCTCTCTATATACCGCTATCTCTCTATATTTCCCCATATTTATCTCTCTCCCTCTCTCCAAAGTCTAAACCTTTCTCTCTATTACTTTCCTTTGTTAGCTCCTTTCTCTCACTCTTGCCTCCCCCCTCTCTCTCTAATTCACTCCATATCTCTTGCACAATATATAATTTTTTATATTTCTCTCCATCTCTCTCTAGCTAGTCTATCTTTTTCTTTCTATAAATATATCTCTATCTCTATCATTTTTCCTCTCTATCTATCTATATCAATAGCGCCCCGCCCCCCCCCCCCCCCCCCGCACTCTCGCTCTGGGTCATCCCTCTCTTTATCTTACCCTCATCTCTATTTCTCCCCATCTCTCCCTCCCTCATTCCCTCCCTATCCCCCTATCTATCTCTTTATCTCTATCTCTCTCTCCCTTTTTCTTCATGTATATCACTATATCTATCTCTTTCTCTTCCAATATATATCTATCTCCCCTATTTCTCTCACCCTCTCTCCATCTCTATTTTTCCATTTATTTATCTCTATCCCTCTTCCCCTCTCTATATCTCTAACTCTCTAGCTCTATCTCGCCATCTATACATATATCTCTCATCTCTCCATCTTCCTTTATATATCTCCATCTCTTCCTCTTTCTCTCTCCCTCTCTATCTCCTCTTTTTCTATCTTTATCTCCTCCTCTCCCTTGCTCCATCTTTTTTTTCTCTGCTCTTTTTATCTACCTTTATCTCTCCCCCTAATCTCTAGACATGCCTCCTCCTATCCATCCATCTCTCTCTCATTCTCCCTCCTTTTGGACCTCTATATCCATATCTCTTTTTCTCTCTATATCTATCTCTCCCTGTCACTTCTTTCATCTATCCTTCTATCTCTATCTTTGTCTACTACTATATCTCTCCCTCTATCTTTATCTTTCTATATCTTCATCTCTCTCCAACTATTTATTTTTCTCTTCCATATATATATATATATATATATATATATATATATATATATATATATATATATATATATATATATATATATATATATATATATATATATATATATATTCCTCTCCCCTCTCTATCTCTGTCTCTCTCATATCTCTCTCCTTCTCTCCATTTTCCTCTCCCCGTTCTCCATCTCTATCTTTGACTCCATCAATATATTCATCTTCTTCTCTATCTCTATATCTATCTCTTTACCCATCTCTCTCTCACTCTTACCCCTTTATATATACCTCTTTCTAGCCCTATCTCAACCTCTCTCTCGTGCTCACCCATTGCAAACATAACATGAGCTTCTTGCTAATAAAACTTGATTATATTCTCAATTCAAAGGTTTCATTTCAGTTATGATTGAATCCTGTGGATGAATAGTTGATTTTAAGCTATCACCTCTCAATTAAGTGCTTTGTTGCACATACAACATTGTGGCCACACATTGACCTCATGAACTACACGCCAATTGACCTTCCACAGCTCTTTAGTATACCCATTGCACACCAAAGTGCAATTGCTAGTTTATATTGTTTTATTAAAATAAGAGTTGTAGTTAATATTACATAAATATAATTATTCTAATATAATTTTAAAATAACAATGATTCAAAATTATAATAACTAAAAATAAAAAAAAAAAAATTTATTACAATTCAAAATGATAATAATTAAAAAATAGAATAAATATTTTTATTACAATACTATGATGGAAAGTACTCCCACTATGTGGCACTTGTTTTAATTTTATTTATGTATTAGGATTATTCTACACTTCATTCTATTCTCTCATTTGACTTCTCCATTCTTAACATTCTATTCTTTTCTTTTCTTTTTTGAATTCTTTATTAATTTTATTTTTTCTTTCACCACTTTAGATTTTTTGTTTATCTACTTTTCTAAAAAGTTATGATTTGTTTATATTTTTTATTTTATATTATATAATTTGACACTTCTCATCTAATAGAAAGCTATTTAATATTTTATGTTAAAAAATTTAATATTTCATTTCCAAAAATAAAATTAATACTTCATTTCAAAATAGATATATAAAAGCTATTTAATAAGAAGATATTTTATTTATTTTTATAGGTAATGGGCCGAAGCTGATAAGGTGTGCATACCCTACCCCCTTGTGGGATTTGAACTTGTGACCTCTCTTTCAAGAGCACAAATTCTCCACCACTAGGCTAACTCAAGTTGTACTAATAAGAAGATATTATTATTAGTTTATTTGAAATACAATTATATTTTTATGTAAGATAGAATACGTAGTTAAAAATGGCGATATGTTGATGGCGTGCAAGCGGTCGAGCTAGGGCTTCAATGTCATAGCTCGAGGGAGGCAGAGCTGCAAGTGGGTCATCAGGGGGAGGGAGTGCAGGTGCGGCAGGGGTGTGGAGTTGCAGGCGGGGAAGGGCAGGGTTCGGCGGAGGGAGTGGTGGGTGAAACGGGAGGCTGCGGGTGGACCGGTGACTGCGAGTGGCTGGGCTTTGGGGCTGCTACGGGCCATGGGTTTTTCAAGGGGTTAGGGGTTTTGGCAGGCTCCCCCTCTCAGTGGACTTTGAGGGGGGTGGGGTTGCAGGTTCGGTGCTTTCCTGAGTGGCCCTTCGGGGTGTGGGCCTCTTTTTATCTTGTTTAATTTTTCGAAGCTCTGATGATGAGTATTGGTGGTGACGACTCGCAAGTACCTCCAGCCATGGACTTTCGTGTTGCGGTGGGCTCAAAACTCCTATTCTAGAGTATGAAGACTTTTAACAATAACCTTTTCTCATCTGAATCAAGATCGAGGATTGTTGGTGGTTCTTGCATTATGAAGATTAATGGTTGCCTGGAGAGATGCAGTGAGAGACCGAAGCTATTTATTCCTCCTAAACTGATTGCTGAAGATGTTGAGTACTTTTCAAAACACTCGCTGTATTGCAAGTTTTTGGGAATGACGGTTTCTTTGCAGTTTCTGGATAACTGGGCGCAAAGGACTTGGGCTTCGGAAGGGGAAATGAAGATTATGATGCTAGCAAACAACTATTTCATGGTTACCTTCAACTACATGGAGGATCGCAATAGGATCTTTGAGGGAGGTCCATATTTTTACAACCAGGTGGATTGTTCATCAAGCATTGGCATGCAGGGTTTAACCCTTCAGAGGAGCTCCCAAATAGGGTTCCAGTGTGGGTTTGTTTGCCACGTTTTCCTGTGGAATGTTGTCAGGAGGATGTGTTACAGTTGTTGGCCGCACTTCTTGGGAAGCCAGTGGGATTCTCAACGCAAACCCTAGGGAGAAAGGTAATGACTTTTGCGCATATCTGTGTTGAAATTGATCTTAGTAAACCTTTGCTGGATGCTATAGATATGTGTGCAGGCTCTTATTCATGGGTTCAACAACTAGATTACGAGACTTTACCTTTTTGTTGTCGTCTGTGTCATGAGTATGGTCATTTACAGCATAAGTGCCCTGGATATAAACCAGTGGTACACCAACCTCAACAGCCGACCCAGAGTCAGGATAGGGTTGATAGAGGAAAAGCTACTATGTCGGCCGAGGTAGAGGGTGTTGATGGTTTTGTCTCAGTTAAGACAAGGAATAGGAATCGAGGACAAAAGAGGTCCTTACAAGAGAGACAGGAGGATGATACCTTTAACAGATTTGAGGCCTTGGACGACCTTACCCATCAGGAAGTGAATCTGGGGTTAACTCCTTTGGAACAAGGTGCATTAGGGAGGGTCCGGAAAGAGGTATTGAGGAGTTTACCCAGGCCCTGCAAGTGATTGGAAGCCAGCAAATGGAGATGGATCAGACAGTAGGGGTCCAGCTGGGAATCATTCCTAGTTCGGAGGTAAATTTGGTTTGGGGGGAGGGCTCTCCGATAGCCCTAAAATTGGAACCGGCTGGGGCTAAAAGTAACAAGTCTTCCATTCACCTGGGTCTGCATCAGAAAGATATTAGGAAAAGTGCTATGGAGAAGAACTCAAAGGTTGGCAGAAAGAAGGATTTGGATAAAATCAAATTGATGGGAGAAAATTTGGTTGAGTCAGGGTCAATAAAGACTTTGGATTCTCACTTTTCCAATTTCCTAAATGATTGTGCTCTCATGGAATGTAAGGGGCTTGAATAGCGGCCCTAGACAAAAAGTTGTTCAGGATTTGATTAGGAATCATTCACCTGATGTCCTGTTCTTGCAAGAAATTAAAGTCTCGGTGGAGAGTATGATGGGTTTGGTGCCAAAGCTCTGGGGGCGAGGCGAATGTCAATGTATTGGGGCTATTGGTTCCTCTGGAGGGGTGGCCTGTCTTTGGAACCCTTCAAGGATTCGCCCTATCTGGTGGATGGCTTCCAAATCTTCGTTATCTAGGGTTGCCTCCAGTCTTGAGAACATAGATCTTATTTTGTTTACTAATATATATGCCCCCACCAATCTTTAGGGCAACATAACTTATTGTCTCATATTTCTTGTATGTGAAGGTTGGTCTCTTTCCATCCTTGGGTTATGGCGGGAGATTTCAATTCTATCCTTGAGTTGAGTGAGAAGAAGGGGGTGTCATGCGGTTGGAGCCCTCTTCTCTCCTTTTTCGGGATAGTATTTCATCATTGCATCTTGTTGACATTAAGCTTGGTAATAGTTTGTTCACTTGGAACAATAGGAGAGTGGGGGAATGTTGGATTGGAGAGAGGTTGGACCAATTTTTGGTTTCCAGTTTTTGGGTTGGTGGGGGGTGGTCCACAAGTTCTGAGATTCTTGACTGGAGAGGGTCAAACCACTGGCCTATCAAGTTGGTTTCTTCTTCTGCCCGGGTTGCTCGCTCTCCTTCTTTCAAATTTCAACTTATGTGGCTTCAGGATCCTGCTTTGTCGGCTCTTGTTGAGAAGTGGTGGAGGAAGGGGAGGTCGGCCTTTGGCACTGCTATGTACACTTTCACCAAATAGCTGTAGTTTGTTAAGTTCTAGCTTAAACAATGGAATCGGCAAGGTTTCGGGAACATTTTTCACGCTAAGAAAGCTGCCCAAACAGAGTTAAATGGCATCACCAGTGAAATCAAAGAGCGTGGTTTGTCTGAAGCTTTGCTTAGGGAGGAGGAGAGGGTTGTCAAGGCTTTAGAGGAATGGGAGCTCAGGGAAGAAATTTACTGGAAACAAAGAGCCTGTATTGATTGGCTTCAAGCGGGCGATATGAACACAACTTTCTTTTTCAACTCTGTGAAAGCAAGACGTCATGGAAATTCCATTCCTGCTCTGGTCAATGATAGAGGTGAGGTGTTATTATCCTTGCAGGAGATATCTAGGGAGGCTTTACAGTATTTCCAATCCCTCTTCAGTGAGGATTCTCAGGGGGAATCGGTGGAGGAGAACCAAGTTCTTGCTTGCATTCCTCCTCTTGTTACTGGGGAGATGAATGAGCAGCTTATGGACCCTATTTTGCTGGAAGAACTCGAAAGGATTGTTTTTCATATGAGGAAAGGAAAAGCCTCTGGCCCGGATGGGTTCCTGGTTGAATTCTTTCAAGAGTTCTGGGATATCATCAAACTGGACTTACTGGAAGTAGTCCAAGAGTCCCAGAGGAATAAACAGATGCTTAGGGCCTTGAATGCGACCTTCATTGCACTTATCCCTAAGTGTGAGGGGGCCAACACGTTAGGCCAGTTCCGCCCTATGTCTCTCTGCAATGTGATTTATAAGATCATCTCGAAGCTAATTGCAGAGAGGCTAAAGAAGTGTCTGGGAGGTGTTATCTCTGAGGAACAAAGCGGGTTTATGGAAGGGCATCAAATTCTGGATTTTGTGGTCATTGCTATGGAGACCATTCATTCTATGGCAAACTCCAAGGAAAAAGCTATGTTTATCAAGTTGTACATGGCTAAGGCTTACGATAGAGTTTGTTGGTCTTTCCTCCAGAAGATCCTTAGGGCTTTTGGCTTTGCTGAGGAATGGATTCAATGGGTTATGAGTGGAGTTACGTCCACCTCTTTCTCAGTACTCATCAATGGGGATCATACTAAGTTGTTTGGTGCGTCTAGGGGCCTTCAGCAGGGGGACCCCTCTCCCCTTACTTATTCATTCTCCTGGCTGAGGGCCTGGGGAGGTTGATCAAGCATAATGTGGGTTAGGGCAGTATTCAGGGTTGGAACTGGGGTAATGACTTGCAGTCGCAGTCTCATTTGCAATTTGTTGATGACACGACCTTGATGGGACTTGCTCAGATCAGAGAAGCTACGAATATGCTTAAGGTTTTGGATGTTTATCTAGGGGCCTCGGGCCAGTTGATCAATGAAGATAAATCTTCTATCATTTTCTTCCACCACCCTGAAGCTATTCAAAGGAGGATTGCTCTTATCTTGAGATTCCAAGTTGGCTCCTTGCCCTTGACTTATTTGGGTATTCCTATCTCTCCTGGTAACCCTCCTCGGGAGTCATGGCAAGGTATCTTGGATAAATTTTGCTCAAAGGTTGAACATTGGACTCTAGATGGTTGGCATTTGCTGGGAGGGTTCAACTGATTCAGTCGGTGGTTCAGGCTCTTCCGACCTATAGATGTATGCTTCAAGTGGCTCCTAAGTGGTTCTTGAAGGGCTTGGACTCTTTGGCAAGGCAATTCTTATGGGCAGGCAATCTATCCTTGTCCAAATGGAGTCTTGTCAGTTGGGACTTGGTGTGTAGCTCGAAGCAATCGAGGGGCTTGGTTTAAGACAGGCTATTCTATTCGGGGAGGCTCTGGCGGAAAAATTGTACTGGAGGTGGTGTGTCGAGTAGGATCGTGGCTGGGCTAAGATTTTGGCCTTCAAATATATGAAGAGGATACCAGCTCAGGAGGTTCCAAGATATTCGCTTGAGGGTAAAGGCTCTACGATTTGGTATACTCTCAAGAAGGGGGCCTCTCTCATTAAGGAAGGACTCTTTTGGATCTACAGGAGGGGGAAGAGGTCCTTTTCTAGAATGACTCTTGGGACGGTTACCCCCCCATCCTTGATTAATTTCCTAATCTTGGGAACCTTAGCCAGAGGTTTTTGGAGGCAGGGTGGTCAAGGGTGAGTGATTTAAAGACTGTTTATAGGTGTGGGCGGCTGGAGATGGAGCGGTGGAAGGATCTTAATGAGTGACCAGTTGCTGGGATGGAGGAGGACTGTGCTGAGTTACAAGGCATTCTAGCAAGTAGACACTGTAGTGGCATCAAGGGTAGGGATGGACTTGCCTAGTCTCTGAATCCTAAGGGCGTCTTTACTGTAGCTAGTGGTTACAGGGAACTGTTGAACCGAAGATTGGAGGGAAGAGAGGTGCACTGGTGGAAACAGGTTTGGAACAATTCTTCTTGGCTAAAGTGCAACTGCTTCACTTGGACTCTAGCCTTGAATAGATGCCTAACTTGGGATAATATTCACAAGCGGGGTTTCTTGGGGCCTTCGATTTTTTCTTTGTGTGGTAATGGGGAGGAAGACTCCTCACATCTGTTCTTCAGATACCCCTTCTCTATGCTTATTTGGCATTACTGGTGGGGGGTGTGGAAGTGTCTTTATGTTCATACAGATTCTGTGGTGGAGTTTTGGAGCAGTTTGGGCAGACCTCCTATCTTGTTCCCCTTCCTCCAGACGGTCTGGTATATTGGGCCCATCTTCATTCTCTGGTAGATCTGGCTTGAGAGGAACAGAAGGATCTTTCATGAGGCCAAGCTGTTAGTGCAACAAGTGTGGAATAGAATCATGGTTATGATTCGGGAGACAGTGGAAGCTAAATGTGAGGTGAATTTTCCTTTGGATAGAGATGAGGTGGATATTGTGAGTAGGTTTGGCTAGCAGTAGTTGTCTCCCGCCTCCGCTTGTGTTAGAAGAGGTAGGTGTCCTATGAAGAAGGTCCAAAGGGTGGGAAGGTGGAGACCCCCCTAGGATGAGATTATCAAGATTAACATTGATGGCTCCTCCAGGGGTAACCCAGGCCCAGCAGGGGTTGGAGGTGTTGGTAGGAATTGTTTAGGGGAGGTGGTTTTCTTCTTTGCAATGCATAAAGGGAGGCAATCTAATAATTTTATGGAGGGACTTGCTATTCTCTATGCCCTGGAGCGGACTTGGGAGTTGGGTAGAAAGAAGGTTATCTGTGAATCAGATTCATAAATTATTGTGAATTTGTTGACTGAGAAGAAGGTGAGTGGGATTCATTAGCAGCTGGCAGGGATAGTTTATCAGATTCTTCAAATTAGTTCTTTAATGGAGCAGGTGTCCTTCATCCACATTCCTTGTGAATGGAATAGAGCAGTTGATTGTTTGGCTAAGTGGGCTTCGGAACATGACGGAGACTAGAAAATTGAAGGTTGGGAGCATCTTTCCCCAGATTACTATGAGGTCTTGCAGAAGATTTTTGCTGAGGATATGGATAGTAATGATGTTGACTGAGCTTGGTCGAAGCCTAAGGCTCCTTTTTGGAGCCTCGAGGCTTGGGCCCTCCTTGTAATTTCTATGTCTATGTTTCAATAAAGTTTTAACCCCTTTTATTCAAAAAAAAAATACATACTTAAAAAATAATAAATTCTATATTTATCAAAACTAAATATTAAGGGAAAGCTATTGTTAGTTGTTTATTTAAAATGCAATATATATTTTTATGTTGAATAGAATATGTAGTTAAATAATTAAAAGCTATTTAATTGGAATCTATTATTTTTTCTCGATAATATGTTTTTATTTATTCAAAATAGAAAAAGATACATCCTTGGAAATTCTAAACTTCCAGACAAAAGCAAAAACACCCCCAAAACCCACCCAACTCCACCCTGGTTAACCAATACAAACAGAAAAACCCCCCCAAAAAATTCTGTGTACCCATCAACCAAATGCGTGTTCAAAATTTTACATTCACGGATACAATTTTCAAACAAAATATTCAAATCCCATCAAGCTACCCTATTACTTCGAATACAAAATTAAGAAGTATGTAGACCAAATAAAACTAGGTCATAAACAGTTTTACAATTCAAAAAAAAGAGAGTAAATTCATGCACCCTGAGAGCTCCCTTCATTTGCATTTCCAATCAACTCACTTGTCCTCTTCCTCTTGCATGGCCTTAACACTATACCCTCCACTCCTTCCACTTCCACCTTGGCTTGTCGAATCACTTCATCAAGCTCTGTAATCTGCACAAAAATCTTTAATGCTTCCCAACCTTGTTTGGCTTCCTCTTGACGGTGTGCCCTACCACAATATGTCAGCCATCAAATAAAGGATAGTGGTTTCCTAAAGCGTTCATGTGGCACCACTACAATCCCTCACACACATCAATTCCTACCCTCGGAATTGCTCATTCCATAATTGAGTCCATGCCATCTAAATAGTCATTATGCACTATTGTCTCCATCACCTTTTTCACCACCTCCACTGGTTCACCAGCATCCAACCCCCATACCATGATTAAAGAATACACATCCATGTTCATTCGATACTTGTGCCTTAGATTGCCAAAAACCTTCCCTGGGATTAATTGCACACACTTAAACAATTGTTTGTCCTAAAAAAGAAACATCCCTTGAAGCCTTCTTTCTATAACATCTCCAAATAATGGGCATAATTGCTTCTTCATCTTCAATGTAAAATTTGCCTCCATGATCCCTCTACAACACCTACCATCTCCCCACACTTTTCCAACTCAACAACTTCTTCAAGAAGATAAGTTGCTAATACATTGGGCAGTGAAAACAAATAAATGAGCATAATAATTGTAATTCCCTCCCACATTAAGTGCATTATCCACTACTTATCACTGCCCTTATCTCACCCCCCAACTCCGGACAGAGCAATTAATGAGTTTTATCAGTGTCGTACTCTACTGCTGGTCTTCAACTCAAACTCCCCGATCACTCAACTAAAACCTCCGAGACCAACCTAACAGCTTCACATCTTAATTTGCCTACTTTTTTCAAAAATTATACATCCCACTAAGTTGGCCATTGTACATCTGCATCATCTCCACCCCACCGTCTCATGACAAAATTGTCTAACTCACAAGCCACGTTGGACAAAAGGTCTGCCACCCCATTTCCTGCTCTACGAATGTGAGATATCCGAAAATCTTGGAGCATTCGAAGCCTCGAACAAATAAATTCTCCAACTTGGTGAATCCCCTTTTGCAATTGATTCCACCACAACTTTTGAGTCCCCTTCTAAGTGTACCCTCGGGACTTTCATATTACTTTCCAATTCCACCACAAGCAAAGTAGCCTGTGCCTCAGCCTCATTATTCATGTCATCTTGCAACCTCTACACCCCTTTGAACAACACTTTACCTTCCTCATCACGAGCCACACACCCTACACCTGAGATACTTAGATTTCCCCTTGAGGCTCCATCAAAATTGATCTTGATCCACCCTTGCTCTAGTTCGGTCCACACCTCATCAATAACTTTTCCACCCCTAGAAGAAGGATTAACCCTAAAAGATCCATGAACGGGTCAATTGGAATCTATTATTAATAGTTTATTCAAAATATAATATATATTTTAGTGTAGAATATAATATGTAGTTAAATATAAATATATTCAATATTGTAATAAAACTTTAATAATTTTAAATTATATTATATTATATTTACATTAAAAATAACTTTTTTTCCAAGTTAATAAAAACTATAATTAATCAAGTAACTAATAGGATAATATGTAAATATCAACGCCGCTGCTCTCTATCTCTATCCCCTTACCTCTATATATCTCCTATATCTATCTGCCCCCCAACTCTCTCTCTCTCTCTCTCTCTCTCTCTCTCTCTCTCTCTCTCTCTCTCTCTCTCTCTCTCTCTCTCTCTCTCACACACACACACACACATTATGGTCAAAATTATGAACTTTGGTTTTCCTATATTTTAGTATTTTTAAACAAATTTAATATAATACAATGTTCGATTTTATTTTATTATTCTAAAATATTTATTTGTTCATCTTAGCTCTTTTTATGCAAATATCTGCAGCGTCACAATATATTTCAAATTATTTTATTATCAATAAATATTTTGCTTGGTTCTTTCCTACCAGTGCTCTTTGAACCAGGACTGTAAATTTTTTATAATTGATAATATTTAGTGATTTCTACCACTTTTATCAACAAAAAAAAAAGGTTTTTGCATGTAACTAAATGGGTTTTCTATCTAAAAACCATCAAGCCAATTACTTTTATAGGTTTTCTATTCTAAACTAACCATACTATTGGCAGGAACTTGACGCATTGTGTCCCTTGTTTCTTTGTGTTATAATCTATCTATCCTCATTTTTTGTGCCTCCTCCCTCCTTTTAATCTTTCAAATCTGCTACTTGACCATTATTCATCCTTGCTTGCTTTCTAACATTCTAATGATGGATCACAGAGTGTGATCCGAAACATTGATGCAAAAAAAAATTACACAATCTAACATAAAAACAGTTGGTTCCTAATATTATATTGTTTTGATTTATTTATGGAATTGTAAAAATATTTTGAGTGTAAGCAAATAGATTTTTTTATTTTCATTTAGATTATAATTCGTAAATCACTTTGTAAAAGACTTATACCTATGATGTGATAAACTAGAGAATTATCCTGAAATCATATTTTATTATAGAGTTTTTCTCTTAAGCAGGTAAAAGAATTTTGCAATATTTTTTCATTGTTTTATTAAAAATAATCACAAAGAGGTTTGTAATACCTTTTCTCTATTTATCAATATATGTATATTTGCAATTATTTTCTAATCATGATGTTCTTTCTTACAAATTATTAGTCTATTTGATAATATTTTACCAATTATATCCTAACAAGACATGTCAAAGTTCTTATTGAGACAACATTCTACAAAAGCAACAATTATATAGCCTACTATAACTATCTATTATATGCTCTCACCCCACCTTAACAAAATCTTAATAATCATAAAGTGGTGAATATAGTAGACTATCAAACATATATTTTTGGCCAATATTTTTTATATAGTAATAATCTAGACTAAAAACCTTGTGTTGAGGGTATTCAAATATTCTCAAATAATTATCACTTCACGTTAAATTAGTGTCTAAAGTAAGGTGGGAATAGACCCAAATTCTTAGGTCTCAAATAGTGTATATATATATATATATATATATATATATATATACACTATTTGAGACCTAAGAATTTGGGTCTATTCCCACCTTACTTATATATATATATATAGCCTTGAGCTTACATTTACCATTGGATATACTGCAAGACCCTCTATATTTAGAAGCATGCTTGTTATAGGAATCCATCAATCATTTACAAACTGTAGTCACATAAATTTGTCCACTTAATTAAATGAATATTTAGTATTTATTTGATTATCTAACCATCAATCAATAATTAATTAAATTAATATTTAATTAATTCTCCTTAACCCTCTTCTCCTATTAATTAAATAAATTATTCAATTTATTTGATTTAATTCACTTAACCAAATTCAGACCATTAATTAAATAAATAAATCATATTTGTTTAATCAAATCTTCTCTCACATTTAAATATTTATTTAAATCCCCAAAAATCTCATCTCTTACATTTAAATAAATTAACATTTATTTAAATCACCTTTATCCTCCACCCACTTGCATTTTCCTACAAATGCAAGTTGCACAACTATTTTAAATAAATAAATTATTTATTTAAAATCCTATTTATCCTCACCCACTTGAAACCTTTAATGGTTTCCCTTAAAGTCTTCAAACTTAATGGCTTCCTTCTAGAGTCTTCTCAAACCTTTAATGGTTTCCCTTAAAGTCTTCAAACTTAATGGCTTCTTTCTAGAGTCTTCTTAGCCTTTAATGGTTTCCCTTAAAGCCTTTAAACTTAATGGCTTCCTTTTAGAGTCTTCTCAAGCCTTTAATGGTTTCCCTCAAAGTCTTCAAGCATTTAATGCTTTATCTTCCCTTTTCTCATGTAAATAAATTAAAATTTATTTAAATAAAATCCAAAATTCACATTCACATTTAAATAAATTAATATTTATTTAAATATCTATCCAAATGCAAATTACACCATTTAATTGAAATAAATGATTTTATTTCAATTGAAAATCTCAAAATTCCTCCCACTTGCATTCTCCTACAAAATCCACTTGCATGCCTAAATCCCTTCTAGATTCTTCTAACTCCTTCTAATTAGCCTAATCCTATCCTAATCATTATCACATTCCTAAATAAAAGGAAGTCACTTCTCAAAAACCTTCAAAGTCTTCAATAACCATTAAAAGCTTTATGTCTTCAAATGGTTAACCTCTAAAGTCTTCCAAACCATTAAAGGCTCTTACATAACCATTTATGGTTAACTCACCTTTTACCTTTGGTTAGAGACTTTCCTCTAACTTAACCATCATTTTGACTCATGGGTCTCTTCAAAGCATTTATTTCTTTGACTAAGGTAACCATTTAACCCTTGCACATTCATTTATCCCTTGGATAAAAGGAATATCCATTAACCTAACCCTAACCCAACCCCCTAGGGTAACCATCATGTCCCCTCAAGCATTCGATGCTCCTTATCTCTCCTCTCAAGCCTCCTCATGGTGACACTTGTCAACATGGGATTGGGTTGAAAGTCTCACATGGATTGAATATCTTTCAATCCTAACCCTTGTTAAGATTTCTCAATCTTAACCCTTCATTCCCCCATTTCTTCTATAAATAGAACCCTTCTCCTCAAGCAAAGAAGGAAGCATTAGAGTATTGTTGTTATACTGGTATTAGCATAGAGATTTTTCATAGCATCACTATCTACACTTGCATAGCATTTGTTTATCATTTTCAACCATCTTAAATCTCCATATGACATCCATGGCTAGTGCTAAAAGCTGAGAGCTACACTCATGTGGAACTTGGAGAGGAGAGGAACAAGGGAGGAGCAACTATGAGCATCTTGATTAGCATTTGGAGGAGTATAGTTTATCTATTCTATATTTATTTTCTAATCTTTTTTGTGGAGCATCATTTGGTGAACCCGGCATGAATCAAAGACCAACCATTTTGAAGACTACTAACTTTTGAATGTTTTAATTGACACACAAGTCATGCTCTTGCATTTTTGTTCTCAGTTTAGCGCCTTTGCAAATTGATACTTTAGCGCTATTGTCTATACTGTTGCTCTTTTGTGTTAAATAGCGCTTTTGTTTTCACACAGAGTAGAGCTATTGTAACAGAGAGTTGTAAGAAAATTCCTTGTAACCGAAAACCAAAATTTTTAAGCTTGTAGAAGTTCACCAAAACATGCAGATTTTTCTAACTAATTATCTTTTGTGCAGGTTTTAACTAACCCCTACAATAGGAATTTTTTTTTAACAATTTTAGCTTAGGAAATAAATTTGTTCATATTGCTAACTTTGTCTTTCAAGTTAGAATAAAATAAATTCATTTTCCTTTTGGGTTAAAATCAACTACACTTTCATTTGGAGTTTTAAAAAGAACCACATCTTTCGTTTGGAGCTCTAAAAAAGAATCACAAAAACAAACACACAAAATTATTTTTTTGCAAAGTTAGGAACAAATTATTTTGGTGCTTAAAATCAACAAGGCAAATTTTATTTCTTGCATCAAACTAAAATTCACAATCAACACTTCATTTTGTGCAAGTTAAAAAGAATCCCCAATTTGTCAAAGTTGTTCTCAAATCGATTTACTTCAAGCAAAACGTGCTATTAATTCAATTGACCAGGATTTCCAATTCCTAGATTACAACATATTTTGCCATTGAAGGATAAAAAGAACACCATGATTGTTGGAGCAACATCTCCAAATAGTTAGATCACATTGCAAATGATGAGTTAAAAAGAACAAGTATCTTTTGTGTTTGGAAAGCTTGTGCAAATTTTGTTGAGTGGTCTTACTTCTAACACACACTATCCTCTCCCTTGGCTTTCGTGGTCCTAGGTGCAAGAGAAAAGTGTTAGTAACACTCAAAGTTTATATTTTTTAAGAGAGGTCTGCCAAGAGACACATCACTCTTGGGAACAACCTCGCGCGGTAAATCCTTCGAGCCACTATAGAAATCAGGTGAGAGCGAAAGCTGTAGCCCTGGGTATAGCTGTTCCTACAGTGTAACTTGCTGAAAGGACAAATGGGCCCCACCACAAGTTACAAGGCTCTTAAGTGAGTCACTGTAGAATGAACTTATGTCCAAAAACATCGAACATTACTAAACACCTTTAAGTAGTAGCTCACCCGTTCTATTGATTGAGGATATTTGTGATAAATTCAGTGCAAGAGCATAGAAGGTTTTGCTCCCAAGATACTCACCATACATATTTCCTTGAGTAGAAACATAGCTTTTTGAAAGGTTACTTGTAGCCCGATAAAAGTGGTGACTTCCCCATCATAGGGATCATCTATTTTTTATGCTCGTACAAGACTTAGTATATCACATCCTTGCCTGCCACTGCGGGATTCATAAGGTATGTAGTACCAAAGTTGAAGAAATATCAAGATGTGGGCTGAACTTATCGCAACTGACCATTTGACCTTAGGGATAAAGAGTGTTTGAAGTGTTTTCATTTGAGTCAAGACCAGTGCAAATTGAGCCGACTTTAGGCTTTGGAAAACACCTAAAATACATTTGAAGGAAAGGGTCATAAAAGTCCAAGGATTGGGTTGATCTAGACCCACACTTATTTGTGCCTTTTTTAGGTGACATTCTTGTGTTTGTGTGCTTGCTTTGTTTTCTTGTCAAAGAAAAATAAAAAAATCAATTCCAAAACAAGTATTCATCCAACACAAACATTTTTCAAAAACCAACAAAGGATCAAAATCAAACAGCAAAAGTATCAAACTATATGACCATTCTTCACATCTTGAGAAACAAGAATCTTCATCAACACATCAACTTGAAGAAAAGACCATTGAGCTCAAAGGCTCTTATCAAAAGGAGGAAATTATTCTATCTTAATAGACAAATCTTTGTCTCTAATAGAGCTTTTCTACGTCACATGTGTCTCTATCTTCAAGGGAAATCAAACGAGTTTGATCAAGAGTCATTAAACCACCGAGTTTTTATGCAATATTGCGCTTTGAGTTATCACAAAAACAAAGGAGGCAAGATCAATCCTGACTTCTTTCCAGATATTTGCATCACATATAACGTAGCTCGAGAAGAACCACCAACTCCCGAAAGAGAAGAAGAAGAATTTGTCCCATATATGACACAAAGCTTTAATTGAAGTTAACATTTCATCCATTACCCCATTCACATCATTACTCCATTCCAACTCTCAAAACATTAAGAGGTTCTTGTCCTAAGTTCTATTTCGACATTGCTTGAATCAAACACAAAAACATCACTTTTTAGAGTGTCTCTTCATCTAGGATAAACCCATCCTCAGAGACATTTCTACGCAGGTTAAAACTAGTCTATGAGTGCAATCCTCTCATTACTAGGTAGTTGAGTCTGTAATACATCTCAGATTTATCTAAACCTTATCACATCAAACTTCGTCAATCAAACACAACAAGCAATTTAAGAAAGAACTTTGGTACCATCTACCTTTAGTGCTAGAGATTCATATGCAAAACACTTCACCAAACATCAATCTTTCATTTCATCACCAACTCATCATCATTTTCATAAAACTTCAACAAAAACTTATAAACAAAATGGCTCATACCAGATCAAGATCTAGACAACAAGAAATTGAAGAGGAAGAGGAAGAAAATATCAATGAGTTCCAAGAAGCCCTAGGAGGAAATATAAATGATGAAAATCCAAGCACTCCTACTCTGGCGGCAATAGAAAGGGCACAACATAACCTTCTCTTTAATAGAATTTTTGATGAAATACTCAGGAGCAATGCCGATGCTCACTTTTTAAGACTTGCTCAAGAGGGGGTTAAACTACCCTCTGACTTTGATGTTGTACAACTAAGACAAGCATCAGAACGCCAAAGTCATAATGAGGATGAAAGAGGTCGAGAACATATCAAATACAACCTTCATCAAGGTAATCCCCCACCTCCTCCTCCTCCAAATGAAATAGAAATGTTGCGGCAACAAGTTGAGAATCTCGCCCAACAACTTCGTAGTGGTGTCAAATTTAATTAGTTTTCACTTAATGACATTTGTCCCTATCCCTTTGATAGGAATCTTCATACGCCACCTTTTCTATGAGGGTTTGAAACACCCAAGTTTGAAAAGTACCGAGGAAAAGGAGATCCTCGTGATCATGTTAGAGAATTCCGTTCAGCTTGCCTCAAAGTGGCATACGAGGATACATACCTAATGCGACTTTTTCCCCAAAGCTTGGGAGGAACAACCACATCATGGTTTTCCCAATTACCAGGTGGCATTAGGACATTTGAAGAACTCATCCAGAAATTCTTGGCACATTACTCACACAACATTGAACGTGATATCACAATGGCTGATCTATGTAACACTAAACAAAAACCAGGTGAGCTATTTTCAGTATTTCTACAATGATGGCATCAAATGTCTAGCAAACGTTCTCTTCACTTACGTAAACAAGAACTAGTAGAAATATTTATTTCCAGCTTAAATGATGAAATGAAATTTCACCTAGACGTAAAAGACACAGACTCTTTCAATGACATGATCACAAAAGGCTTAAAATGTGAGCGGGCTCTCATAAAAAAAGGGCTTATCAAAATATGTAATGAACCAAAGGATGGCCCTCGCCCATGCTTCAATAGTGACAAGCCTAACTTCTGGAACAAAAACAAAAACATCATCAACAACGGGGTTGTGGATGCAAGAACTATCAAAAGTGCACAACCTGTGGTATGATTTGTAGGACAGAACCCCCCACCCAATAATAACATAGTTGCTTCTCCAAGTCAAGGACACAATATATCTCAAGAGGAACCCAGACAACGTCAACAAAATTTTAAACCTAAACGAACATACACTCCCTTAGGGGAACCCATTGAAACGGTGCTACGTCAGTTGGTTTCTCAAAATCTGGTGACCTTACCCAAAACATCAAATTATGAACCTCAAGTCAAACCTTCATGGTGGAGGGATACTGAGCATTGCGACTTCCATCAAGGGAAAGGACATAAGACAAGCAATTGTCACAGATTGAAAGATCTTATTCAGGATCTTATTGACTGAGGTGAAATCGAAATCAAAGGACATGACCCAAAGACAACAAATAATGATCATCTCATGTTTAAAAATCCACTTCCATCACAAGATCAAAGGGGTCCTTCCACTTCAGGGAGAAACACAAATACCACCGATTATACGCAAGCCACGTATAATTACACTGTGAATCACCTATATAATGCCAGTGAACAAATTGCAACTATTACACGTCGCGACAAGATTACCATAAAAGCGGCTTCACAAGGCATCACATCTATCCCAAAGCAGTATAACCTTGTGGGCCAATTAGATAAAACGCCCGCACTGATATCTATCTTAGAGCTATTGCGCCTATCTCCATCTCATAAAACAATCTTGGATCAAGCTCTCCAAGAGGCATCAGTTCCTGCAAACCTAAATACAAATCAGTTCCAAGCCATGGTCGGAAATCTAAGGTCATCACCTTGTCTCACTTTCTCTGAAAGTGACAACACATCCTTCCAGCAACCTCATAACGCCTCACTCCACATTGAAGGGTTTATCAACCAGCATAGGATCAAGTGAGTCTTGATCGATAACAGAGTAGACCTGAATATCTATACACTACAATTAGTCACTACATTGGGATATGCAATTGAATTAGTGGATCCCCATAAGAAAATCACAATCAAAGCTTATGATGGTGCAGAGCATTCATCAAAAGGAGTTGTTGTACTACCAATCCGAGTGGGCCCCATGTTGAAACACATCATATGTCAAGTTCTGGACCTTCCTCTGCCATATAATTTGTTGTTGGGAAGACCTTGGATACACGCCATGCAAGCCATCCCATCCACTTACCATCAGTGTATCAAGTTCCCGCATAATGGTGTAGAAATCACGATCCTGGGCGATGCAAACCCCTTTGCATATTGTCATAACATAAGTCATTAACCTGAGATTATTGTTCCCAACAATAGAGAAGCAATCTCCTCCACATCATACGTAAGTCCAGCCTCTTTTTCTAGTTCAAACACAACTATACCCAAGCAAGAGAAGCTCAAGATGAAAATAGCAGAGGAAGGTCCTAGAGAATACAATCTAAGCCAACTCTTTTGTGTTGGGAAAATGCCTACTTCTCCTAAAACACATGGCAAACCTCAACAGGTACTACAAACGTCACTGGTCCAACCAACATGTACTTTGACACCTTTCATCTTTGGAAAGAGTCAAGAAGAGGAAACCAAAGATGAAGACTTAGCAGAATGGATCTATAAAGATCCTATCACCACCGACATTCTGCAAGCTAAGCTTCCCACAGATCAATGTGGCAAAGGTCTTCTCATTATGCAAAGAATGGGATATGATGGTCAAAGTGCTTTGGGGCATTGTAAGCAAGGGCAACATGAGTTGCTACAGCCAGAATTAAAACCCAAAGATAACACAGGCTTAGGCTTTCAAAAGGAGATCCTTCCTAAGCTTATATTTAAAGGGAAACCCAACAAACCACTATATCAACCTACTACAAAGAGGTCATCTTTGATTATAAAAGCAGCACCCAAAACCATAGCAATTGCCCCATTAAGGCTAAAAATCCTAGCAAAACCATCTGCAATGCAAGTCATCCCATCAATCGAACCAACAACACTATCTGTAGCTGCAATAACATCAGTAGTCCCCTTAGCAGCAACAACTATATCAGAATTCCCATCAGTATTGACAACACTGGAAATTCTAGCAGAAGCAGCAAATTCATCACTACCAATACTTCCTGTATTAGATTCATTGATCCCTGTAATTCTTCCTGCAACGTCGATCATTGCATCTACAAAAGTACATCAACCGATCACACCTGCAGTATTTAACTCAAAAGATATCCCAGTATGGTATAGTAATCGGCTCCTGGAAAGTGACTCAGAAACTGACTCGCATGAGTGGGAATTTGATTTAGTGCAGCTTAACACTTTAGATGAGGAAGACACATCACCACCTCCACCCCACAAAGACATCCTTGTTTACGGAGAAGCACAGATAAAGACCTCTTGGGTTCCTGAACCGGAAACTTCTTCCACAAACCCTACGTCACATCCTATGCCTGATTCTGACAAGGAGAGTACCATCAATGACCTTCACCACAACATCTTAACCCTCACTGACACATCTAACGAACTCAACCTAATCGATGAGGTAATGCCCATTATCCATCTTGAACTCATTGAATGGAACCAACCTAATCCCCCATGTCTTGACCATTTCCAAAATGATGAGGCGCTCATTGACTTCTTGGAACTACGAGATAACATATCAAGCAGGGATCACAAAGTTGGATTCACCATTGACCTTAATAGCGCAGCATACTTTGGGGTGGATGCCAAACCTTTTAGCTGCAAAAATATAACAATAAAACATGGATCCTCCAGTGAAAACCACATTGTGGCACTATTTGATCCCACAAAAGTAAAAAGAAAGAGCGTATCCAATGGTGAAAACCTCTATGAGGCGCCTAAGGATGAAAGGTTTGACATCCTCTCCTCTCGTACACAGCAGGAACGATCAACGATTCTCATCGAAGAAACCAAAGAATACAATGTGGGGACTCCTGAAACTCCTCACCACATACATCTGGCATCTCTTTTAACTTCAGAGGAACAACCCAAGTTTGTCAAATTCTTCCAGAAGAGCCAGATTAACTTTGCATGGTCATATGCAGACATGCCTGGTCTTGATCTGGATTTAGTCATGCATCACCTCACCGTAGCAGAAGGAGCCAAGCCTATCAAGCAAAAGCTTCGCAAGATGCATCCTCAAATTGCAGTACTTGTCAAAGTAAAACTTAAGAAACTCCTAGATGTTGGTTTCATTCGACCAATTGATTATGCAGATTGGATCTCCAATATTGTGCCTGTCGGCAAACCAAATGGGGGCATCCGTATTTATATTGACTTTAGAGATCTGAACAAGGCATGTCCTAAAGATGACTTCCCCCTACCAAATATCGACATCATAGTAGACCTAACAGCAGGACATGCCATGCTTTCACTCATGGATGGTTTTTCAGGATACAATCAAATAAAGATCACACCAGAAGATCAACATAAGATAGCCTTCACATGCCCATGGGGCACATACTGCTAGAATGTAATGCCTTTTAGTCTAAAGAATGCAGGAGCGACCTATCAACAAGAAATGGCCACTATCTTCCATGATATGATGCATACCATAATGGAAAATTATGTTGATGACTTACTGGCAAAATCACTCACAAGAGAAGGACATCTGGAAATATTAGAGAAAATCTTTGATAGATTGGAACAGTATCATGTTCGACTCAACCCAAAGAAATGTGTCTTTGGAGTAACCTCAGGGAAGCTTCTAGGGTACATTGTCTCAAGCAAAGGCATTGAGGTTGACCCAGCAAAGGTCAAAGCAATCATGGACATGCCACCTCCAAAGAATATCAACACTATCTATTAACACATAAAGTACAACTCATTGCAAAGATTGATCCACTCAAGTACTTACTCAACAAAGCAGCATTGACAGGCCACTTGGCCAAATGGGTAATGATTCTCAGTGAATTTGATATTGAGTATGTGGACCGTAAGGGTATCAAAGGACAAGTTATTGCAGATCAGTTGGCTGATGCACCACTCATAGGCGATCATCCCCTCATTTCCAATTTTCTAGATGAAGAGATATTCATGATCACAACAACACAACCATGGAAACTCTACTTTGATGGTTCATACACTAGGCATGGCTCGGGGGCAGGCATTTTGTTTATCACACCTCAAGGTGACAACATCCCAAAGTCTTACAGGCTCACATTTCCATGCACAAACAACGTAGTTGAATATGAGGCCTTGATCATATGACTCAGGCTAGCCATATAATGGAAGTTACAAGAACTACAAGTATATGGCGACTCCCAACTGGTCATTCGACAAGCCACTGATGAATATCAGACTAAAGATGACAAACTCATGTTGTACAAACAAATGGTGGACAATTTAAAGGCATCATTTACTACTATCACCTTTGAGCAGATACCAAGAGATCAGAATTGAGCTGTTGACGCTATAGCTACTATTACATCTCTTCTAGATCTTTCAAAAAATTCAACATGCTATGAGTTCTTGGTCGAACAGCTTTGGATTCCTGCTTATGATATCCCCGAATCTGAGATGATATGTCATCTCATTGGTTCTGAATCCCCATGGTATGGTGAGTTTTACACCTACCTCCATGATCACACACTTCCTCCTAATCAATCGAATAACCAACGTAAAACCTTCATTTGCCAAACCACTCGATATACCATTATTGTTGAAACCCTATACCGACGCAGTCTTGATGGTACTCTCCTTCGATGTCTAGAACAGGACGAGATAACAAAGGCCTTGGAAGAGGTACTTGAAGGAATTTGTGGAACTCATGCAAGTGGCCCGTCACTAGCTAAGAAGATCATGCGAACTGGATACTATTGGCCATCAATGGAAAAAGACTCCTACTACTTTGTCAGAAAGTGCAAAAAATGCTAAGTTCATGGAGACCTAATACATGCACCAGCACAGGAATTACAACCAATCACAACACCGTGGCCCTTTTGTCAATGGGAACTTGACCTTGTGGGTAAAATCCATCCATCTTCATCCAACATCCATAAATTCATTATTACTGCCACCAAATACTTCACAAAGTGGATCGAAGTTGTTCCACTTACCCAAGTCACCGACAAGAAAATCGCCTCATTCATCCTCAATTATATCATCTATCGGTATGGTGTACCCATGTCCATCATCACAGATAATGGTCTTCCTTTCAAAAATCAGGATGTCCGTGAACTCTGTGAGAAATTTCGCATCCAACACCGCTTTTCCACTCCCTATTACCCACAAGGCAATGGTCAGGCTGAAGCATCAAACAAGAACATTTTGAGAATCCTAAAGAAGACAGTCAATGATGCCGGCCGTGATTGGCATGTTCAATTGAATCCAGCACTATGGGCGTATCAAACTAGCATTCGAACCCCTACAGGCGCAACTCCCTACTCATTGGTCTATGGTGCAGAAGCTATTTTACCTATTGAGGTTGAGATACCATCACTACAGGTTTCCTTGCATAATATTATAGATGATGAGGCCTACAGGGTCTCACATCTTCAGGACTTAGAGCTACTTGATGAGAAATGACAAGCTACATACAATCACCTCAAATCTTATCAGCAGCGTATGAGCAGAAGCTACAATCTCTGAGTTAGACCTCATACATTTGAGGTAGGTGATCTTGTTCTACGAGAAAATCCTCATAACCAACCCAACCGAGAACATAAGGGAAAGTTTGAATCAAACTGGCTGGGTCCATATGTTATCATTGTTGTATTTGGGTCTAGGGCATATCAGTTGGCTACTTCAGAAGGAGAACTGCTAGTAGATCCAATCAATAGCATGCACCTCGAATGGTTTTATACCTAAAAAGCTGTACAGAGCATCAAGCTCCCATACATACCAGAAAAACACTAAAAACATTCAGAAAAATGTCCTGAAGAAAATACAAAAAAATAAAAATAGTAAAGAAAAATCATGCATCCAAATGGTGAACAACCACTCCGGTGGCACCTTGGGTAAGTGCGATGGTGAAAACCTGGCAAACAGGCGCCACTCGTAAAGGCTATGGCTCCATTGTCTTTCAGGCTTGTTGCGATCACATTCATTTCATACACACATCCATCAATCCAAAACCATGGCTTCTTATTGATCTGCAATCCAAGATAGTACTTCATGCATCTTGCATCCCGCTTTTTCATAGTCATGTCTAAACTAGGGGCAATGCCCTTAACCTATTGATGGAAGGGGATTATACATTACTTGTGATTCGTTGGGTTCTTCATTCAAAACTGTCTCACAAAATACCAAAAACATTCAAAAACAATCACAAAATACCAAAAACATTCAAAATCACAAAAATCCAAAAACATCAAACAAAAACATGGCAACACTTTGTACATACTCATCCGAGCTGATACCAAACAAACATTGTGAAATACTCAAAATGATGATCACTTATCAAATCGACCAAACAACCAACATCAACACACAAACTATCTTAACAAGGATGCATCCTTCCTTACCAAAACAAAGACAAGATGACATTTTCTTTGACAAGAAAATTTTGTTTAAGCTATCAAAATACTTGATTGATTTGTAGGTTATTCATTCATTTATATATATCAGGTTCCTACACTACTCCAGGATATCCACAAGTGATTAAGAGTAGCCGAGATGGTTCCTGCGGCATTGTTTGTATGTCTTCTGCAAATTATTCCGATGAGGTTTCGGGGCATGTACTAATGGTGTCTACGTGGGAAGTTCACTAAGTTACATGATCTTATGCAAAAATACAGTCATAGATCACTACGGCTTGCTAACTACAGCGTATACCTCGACCATATGAGCATGAACCATTATCGAGGATCCATATTCTTTATTCTTTATATATGTTGTTTGCTTGCAGGTACAATGCTCCATCTTTGGTTCCTCCTGCCTCATCCACGCTCGATAATGATTTATCTCTTACTACGGTATGAACTTGTCTCAGGATATGATCAACAAAAGATCAAGGAGGACGTTCCAAGTCATGCATGAAAGGAGATAATCCTTGTCTGTTCTACAAGCAATACTCAGGTCAACTTGATCCATTATATCAAGTTGCTTGTATTAACTTGCTATATCAAAATCCATGTAAGGAATACTCCGGTCATCTTAAATCATTATGTCAAGTTTCTTGTATTTTCTTACAACATTTTAAAGCTCAACGATGAAAAATAAAGCACTATGGATCGTCATTCTATCTCATATGTATATATTGCATTCTGTTACATTCCATCCATCCATACATTCATAGTAGATGCATATCATGCATACATAGTAATGACAATGGATACTCTATTTTCCTCTTCTTCCATAGGAATGTGTCATAGGTCCTCCATTTCTTCTATCTAACATCGAGCCCCACCCTCACCCTCCCCATCTTGGTAATCAGCATCACATACCCTACATCATCTCCCATCAACCCAATCAAGCCAATTATTTGTCTACATAGGCACATTGACTCACACACACCTAGACTATCAACAGATACTCTGATCAAGTATCTTCGGGTTTCAACTGGTAATCAATTATGGCAAACCTAGACTACAACAGGCATTTATCATAATGACCTAGTCTCAACGAGGCTGCTACAATTCACCACAACCATCCATCCCATGTACACACTATCAATTGATCAACCAATCAAACACAATCATAACGGACAATTACATCAATTGTCTAAGTCTCAACGAGTATTTTGCTTCAAATACCTTGACTTCATCGGGCAATTACATCAATTGTCTAAGTCACCATCAGGTCACTTTGATTCACTTACTCAGACTTTATCCTGTCCAAGCAAACAACTGACATCAACTGTCATGCTTTGACTCGACCAGGGCAATTAAACTGATTGCACCAGATTGTCCAACCAATTTTGATCAATTATATAGTATCAATCAAAAGCACAACACCGCATTTGCACTGTATCTCCTGCATAACCTACGGGTACTCACTGGCTTGCCATTTCTCTGTGTTCACTCTGTTTTCTTCCATTCTTTCACCCTAACTTGCTTATTTCTTTTATTCTACCTCCCCTCCACTTCTCTTTCTTTTTCGAGAGATCGCCCGATTCTTCAAAAAAAAATTGGCCCATCTCTCGAGGGGACATACCACCCACTAAATTAACATTTATGGGGCATATTTTTTCACACCTATTTTTATTTCTTTGAAACGACGCGATAAAACCGCACCATCTCAAAGAGGGGCAAATGTAGTCACATAAATTTGTCCACTTAATTAAATAAATATTTAGTATTTATTTGATTATCTAACCATCAATCAATAATTAATTAAATTAATATTTAATTAATTCATCTTAACCCTCTTCTCCTATTAATTAAATAAATTATTAAATTTATTTGATTTAATTCACTTAACCAAATTCAGACCATTAATTAAATAAATAAATCATATTTGTTTAATAAAATTATCTCTCACATTTAAATAAATTAATATTTATTTAAATCCCCCAAAATCTCATCTCTCACATTTAAATAAATTAACATTTATTTAAATCACCTTTATCCTCCACCCACTTGCATTTTCCTACAAATGCAAGTTGCACAACTATTTTAAATAAATAAATTATTTATTTAAAATCCTATTTATCCTCACCCACTTGAAACCTTTAATGGTTTCCCTTAAAGTCTTCAAACTCAATGGCTTCCTTCTAGAGTCTTCTTAAGCCTTTAATGATTTCCCTTAAAGTCTTCAAACTTAATGGCTTCCTTTTAGAGTCTTCTCAAGCCTTTAATGGTTTCCCTCAAAGACTTCAAAAATTTAATGCTTTATCTTTCTTTTTCTCATGTAAATAAATTAAAATTTATTTAAATAAAATCCAAAATTCACATTCACATTTAAATAAATTAATATTTATTTAAATATCTATCCAAATGCAAATTACACCATTTAATTGAAATAAATGATTTTATTTCAATTGAAAATCCCAAAATTCCTCCCACTTGCATTCTCCTACAAAATCCACTTGCATGCCTAAATCCCTTCTAGATTCTTCTAACTCCTTCTAATTAGCCTAATCCTATCCTAATCATTGTCACATTCCTAAATAAAAGGAAGTCACTTCTCAAAAACCTCCAAAGTCTTCAATAACCATTAAAAGTTTTATGTCTTCAAATGGTTAACCTCTAAAGTCTTCCAAACCATTAAAGGCTCTTACATAACCATTTATGGTTAACTCACCTTTTACCTTTGGTTAGAGACTTTCCTCTGACTTAACCATCCTTTTGACTCATGGGTCTCTTCAAAGCATTTATTTATTTGACTAAGGTAACCATTTAACCCTTGCACATTCATTTATCCCTTGGATAAAAGGAATATCCATTAACCTAACCCTAACCCAACCCCCTAGGGTAACCATCATGTCCCCTCAAGCATTCAATGCTCCTTATCTCTCCTTTCAAGCCTCCTCATGGTGACACTTGTCAACATGGGATTGGGTTGAAAGTCTCACATGGATTGAATATCTTTCAATCCTAACCCTTGTTAAGATTGCTCAATCTTAACCCTTCATTTCCCCATTTCTTCTATAAATAGAACCCTTCTCCTCAAGCAAAGAAGGAAGCATTAGAGTATTGTTGTTATACTAGTATTAGCATGGAGCTTTTTCATAGCATCACTATCTACACTTGCATAGCATTTGTTTATCATTTTCAACTATCTTGAATCTCCATATGACATTCATGGCTAGTGCTAAAAGCTGAGAGCTACACTCATGTGGAACTTGGAGAGGAGAGGAACAAGGGAGGAGCAACTATGAGCATCTTGATTAGCATTTGGAGGAGTATAGTTTATCTATTCTATATTTATTTTCTAATCCTTTTTTGTGGAGCATCACAAACTATAGTGCATTAGTTAGTGGTTAGTACAGGATGTTACTCTCTCTATATTATAGAAAAACGAAATATTGAGCCAATTCACTTTTAATGAATAAAAATATATATATTACAGAGCCTTCAAATTTGTTGAACATGGTACTTTACTTACTAGTTAGACATTAGGACCTATTCACACCTTAATCTTAAAAACAAAATTAGTTTTTTGTCTTTGTTTATTGTATCATTTCATAAGATTTAGACACTTGGATTAGCATATCTATGCTTTATGGTTTTTCCTTGTTAATATATAGCAAGGTTACTTTTTCATTATATTTTATCATAATCACTATTTTTGAGGTAATATAGTTTTTCATTATAGCTCTCATTTATTGAAGCTTTATTTAGTTTTGTTGATAGATTTTTGTACAATTGGGTTCTTTATCACTAACAAAACTAACTATACCCTAGCCTATAAGTTTTTCTCTTAAACCCTATATGTGAATAGATTTAGGCATATTGAGGTAGAGATTAAAAGATCTAAGTAAAGTTATGAAAATTTAAGTGGGTCCACATATATCCACAAATATTCAATCTACTTCTCATAAATTTGACTATGTTTGACTATAAATGCAATGATTTGTACATTTAGAAAAAAAGATTTGTGCCAATTGAATCTTGAATGTTTGAATCCTTATACAACCTACTTGTCTACAAATTCTAAGGTATCTTTTCCAAACCAAAAGGAATTTGATATTTTAAGCATAAAAATTTCTTATTCTTGGTAGCATTTGTTAAATGAAATCATCAAGACACCTATATCATTATGGTCATTCATCAACATAGTAATTTTGACATATGACTTTGTTAAACTTTTAAGTGTCCTCAAACTTGTTTCAAAATGGTCAACAAATATCATTCTCATGACTCCACCTTGGAAAAACTTGATACAAATTTCTTAAAGACCAAGGACTCATTTCTAGCCTAACTAAGAAAAATTCAAAAAGGTAAAAGAATTTGAATCTTGCATTCCTAGGCTTAGAAAAAATCATGATTCATTTCAAGTTTGCCTTTCACACTTATAACCATAATTGTAGCATAATGACCAATAGTACTCCTCAAGGTACAAAAAAATTATTATATTTGCAAGTATAAAATATAATTTAAACAACCATCTAAGAAGACTAAAGGATTCAATGGTGTTATTTATTAACTCATTCTTTTAGTGGTTTAAAGGCAAAAATGTGGGATTAAGTAATGATGTTTAATCCTAAAAAATTATGGAAACCATTATATTTTTAATTAAAGGTAAAACGGGTTATGAAGGGACCCGAAACCCTATACAAATGGATTTTAGCTAGGATCTAAAACCCACTAATAGAACACTGCTAAAAGATAGAACACATGCAAACAACAAACAACCAACAACAAGACAAGCAAGTTTTGAAGGGCACCTGAAATATTTTACAAAGAACACAAGTAGGTTTTGAATGGCAACTCAAGCCCTTAACAAAAAGTTGAAGGAGAAAAAATATGGAAACTAAACTATCTTAGAATCCTTCCAACAACCACAAGAACCCTTAAACAAGGAAAGAGAAGAAAGAGAAGTTAGGTTATGCTTTGGAAAACCTCTCTTCTTATGATACACAACCACCTAAGAAATATCATCCTCATAGTGTAAAGAGAATGAAGAGGTACTTGAGGACAATTTACCATTGGCTCTGAAGGTAGAGACACTAATATGGATCAACAAGTGAATAGGCCACAAAAAGATCACACATAGCACTCAATAATGGAGAACTAGCAATGTGCAACAAACCATTAGCCAATGGTGAGCAAGCAGCCAATGGGCGCAAGCCAGCCTACAATGAACCAACAATACCTGTCAACAATGAACTAGCAGTGCAAAGAGACGGTGAACAAGTAGCCAACAGGCCCAAACTAGTCTATCATGAACTAACAAAAACCATTGTTGACACGTTAGTAATCACTAAATTAGCTACAATAGTCATTTTCTATCCCCTAGAAAGGCATATATGAATCATTAAAATAGCCGCAATAGCCACATTCTCATCTCCCAAATCATCCTCAATAGCATAAATCCTTCCCACAGTAAGATGCTCACGACAAACATTTTTCCACCAAGTCACATCATTACAACAATATTTTTAACAATCAACTGCAAGGTAACCAATACCAAACATCTCCTACAACGAAAAGGGAGACTCTCATAATCAAGGATATGATAACAAGGTCTATCCCCAACCATCAAGATGACCTCTCCAGACAAATATTTTGAGGTATCTATGTCCACAAGAATATGAGCAAAGGCAAGATGATCAAAGACTAAAGAAGAAGCATCGGCGATAACAATCCTACCAATAGCATTTCCAATATATTTAAAATAAGACATCCCAATACTGTAGAGGTAGATTAGGAATTCTAACGCAAGTAGGAAAAACACTAATAGATTTACAAAGAGGGTTGAAAGAAGGGAACCAAGGCCTAAGGGAAAGTGAATGCTTACCCAACAACCAAACTCCACCTCCCAACACCCAAGCCTTATCATCCTTAGATTTAAAAGCTACCACCAAAAAAAAACCTAGCAGTACCTAGGATAAAGTCCAATCCTATCAAACCATTATGTTAGTTAATTTGGTTGAACACAGTTTTCACTTGATGACATATATGTAACCCTCCATAGGTATGAAGTCACCTCTTTCTTGGCCCTTAATAAATCTCCCCACATGAGAAATTCCAATCAAATGTTTAAGTGATACTAAGATGAGTAGTCACCATGATAAGGATTTATGAGATGAAGTTATTTTAAAAAGTAATCATATTACAAATATGTGAAACAAAAAAGGTATCTGTTCGATGTGGATTCACCCAAGTACCTCTAAATGATTGGGGTAACTACATGTCACTTTTATCAATGAGGAATAAAAACAAGTTTTAGAACCAAATTTTGATGCTACTCCAAATATTTTAATGTATGCTTTAGCCATAATAAACACACCTCAAACAATGAAGGTCATGGTGTACATCACGAAGAAAACTCTATCTATCCTAATTGATTTAGGTAACACAAGCATAATTTCTTGGACCCTCATGTAGATAAACAAGTAGATTCTTAATTGTTCATTCTCTTTCTTTAAGATTATGATCATTAATGGGGAGCACTAGCTCACATATGGGGAAATGCGAGAATATTTCTATCTAAGTTGGTAACTATAATTTATAATTCTGTATATCTTTTCCTTTTTTATAGGAGGCTATGTTGTGTTTCTAGGTGCATAATGATTATGCATTTGCTTGGATCCATATTATGGGATTCCTTAAAAATACGGATACAATTTACTAACAATGAACAACAATACATTCTCGTAGGGATAAAAGTACATTCTACAATTTTAATTAGCTCCCATTATATGGAGAAGAACTACTAAAATTTAGAGGTCTTATGGCCATGGATCCAAACTTTGTGTTGTGTAGATTACAAATTTGATATCCTAAAATCAACCATGTATGTTGCGTGTACTTATAGCCTAAAAAAGTAGAATTTGTGGATATATGTGGACTACCACTTAACATTCCCATTATTATGAATTTTAACTGATTTTTTATTTTGTGCCACCAAATATTTGGTCATATTACTATTGATTTTTTTGAAAGAATAATATGCAATAAATGATGCAAGAATTATTGTAGGTAGGGGTCATTACCTAAAAATTTAGCCTAGGGTTAGTCCATACTCTTCCCTAGTAATTTTTGTTTTAAAAAAGGATGTTTCATGGTTCACTTATTTATCAAACTTTTAGAATTAAATAAAATCATAATCAAGGATAAGTTCCCAATTCTTCTTATTTCAATGAGATAGTCAATGAACTACATGGTTCTTGCTTCTAAGTTTCCAAAATAGATTTATGGTCTAACTATCAACCGATTCACCTATATATGAGGATATTTCAAACACAAAATTTTAAGCTCATCTAGACCACTAGGGTTTTTTATTTATTTTTGTTTAGCCATACCAATGCTCTTCTACATTTAAAGATTTATGGACCAAGTTTTTCATCAATTTCTATGGAATTCATATTTGTCAATATTTTGATGCTACCCATATTAATAGAATGAAATGGTAGATATGTCTCCTTCACCTTAATCAAGTCCTCCAACCTTTTTTGTAAACCAGTTACGTGCTAAGTATTATAAGTTTTATTTTAGCTAAAAAAGGAGAAAATGTATTAGACATATTGTATCAGTAAAATACATTAAGGTGAATCTTTATAAATTAATATATGAAGATTTTTTCTTAACCAAAAACCATCAAAATTATTTGGGTATTCTTAGGTCTCGTGTGATATTACAAAAAAATTACAATAAGATGTAGTAACTGATAGTTTTGATACTTAATGTTAAGTACAGATGCCAAGCTAATAAGATGAGAGGGGGGGTGAATCATACAACCTTAAGCTTCCATAAAAACAACAGATTCAACCTCGGTAACATATACTTCACTAATATAACCAAAACTGCTAAACATGCAAACTCAAAAGCATATAAACATCATAAAACTCATAACACCAGATTTAACATGGAAACCCAAATAGGGAAAAACCACTATGGGATTTTGGACCCACTAAGAAATATACTCTTCTAGAGTATGCTTGGTTAAAAGAAAATCCTGTTAAAGATTACAAACACATTGTTAGATGTGACCCGGTTAAGGGATTTCCCTTAGATCTGTTAGGATCTTCACCTTGTTAGAAGTGACCTTGTTAAAGGATTTCAAACACTCAATCAGAATGTCACCTTGCTAGAGGGTTTTACAAATAAGACTGTTAAGTCCACTTGGTTAAGAGATTCTCTATCACTTCACAAAATAACAGTAATAAAAATCTATCTGCAACTTCACATCTAAAATGCTAAAGCAGATTCTTATTTGCTCAATACAATAGGACTTATCTTGTCCATCTGCTGGGCTCTATACTCTGCTATTCAAACAGGTCTTCAAGCTTCAGTGCTCGATAATCACTATGTAGCATCCCTGTGCATACACTTACCCGCATACATTGTTTATCAACAGTTCCTTATTTATAAACAATTTACCAACCGCTTAATCTCCTTGATCACATTTCCCATGATCAATCATAGCCATCAGATCTTCAAACTTGACTAGGTTCAATGTATCCTTCGATCTGAAAACATTTTACCCCACCTTGGAACTTGCATACATTTCTTGGAACTTGTGCTAGGGTATTGCGGTTCAATCTGAGCTGTAGATCTTCCTGCCGATTTTCCTTTGCCATAGATTCTTTAACAAACTTCACGCACAACATACCAATCATTTAATCAGTTCCAGCTCATCAGCTTCCTTCATTAAATAATGCTTATATTCATTTAATGCATTCTGTTATTACTCGGTTGCAACTTGGCAAATACTAAACTTCACTCGGTAGACATTCTACCTTCATTAACCGATAGCGACAACCTTAGGGTTTACCGACTAGGTTCCTTAGGGTTTACCAACTAGGTTCTTTGCTCGGTAACATAGTATAGTATTAACCTTACAATCAACAACATATGTAGGATATCAAAACAATCTAAACATCATGATCTCATCATTGTCTAACTCGGTAATAGTTGCCCATTGAATAACTTATTTCTCCCCTTATTCATCACATTCCATCTGTGTCTTTTACCAACATCTTTATACTCATGAAATCATACTTCTTAAGATATGGCAACATCATACTGAATTAGAAAATCAATTTCTTGACATCAATGACAAAATAATAATATTAAGACAATAAACATCCTTAATCAGTTATATCCATAATCATCAACAACCTTCTCAATATCCTAATTGAAATGCCAACAATCTCTCCTTGTCTGTTATAATGCCAACAATCTCTCTTTGTTTGTTATAATACCAACAATCTCCTCCTTTGGCATCGATGGCAAAACCAATTGATTTGACCTATTCAATTTGGATTGCTGTAAGATTCTGAAATGCTCTCCCCTTGTCATCAGACTTCTCCCCCATACATTAGTCTTCTCCCCTTTTCTTCATTCTTCTCCCCCTTTGACAACAATGTCAAAAAGTAAAGAACTAAAACATAATTTCTTCCTGTATGAAGTGATTTCCTGTTGTTATGTGTCAACTTAGTCTTGGTCAAAGCATTTTGTCTTCAATTCCCGTTCCCTGTATTGTTTCATGTACACCTTTAGAAAACATCCTAAAGTGTGTAAATCAGCATCAACTCCTAAAAGATATTATGTAGAGTCATCAAATTAATGCTTTCACCGAACTCGGTCAGTGAGTAGAAGATAGGGGTAGGACCCCTAACTTACTTCTGAGATACTCAAAAATGTCCCTTGGTAGTGGCCTGGTGAAAAAATCTGCTATTTGTTCCTTTGTGCTAACATACTCCAACACCACTTTCTTCTCTTGAGCTTCTTCTCTAAGATAATGATATTTGATAGAGATGTGCTTAATCTTAGAGTGCATAACAGGATTCTTTGAAATGTTAATGGCACTAGTATTGTCACAGAATATAGTTACTGGCTCGGTAACTTTCTCATTTATACCTTCCAACAGTTATTTGATCCATGCTATGTTGGTACAATTCAATGATGCAGCAACGTATTTAGCTTTTGTTGTTGACTGTGAAACACATCCTTGTTTCTTGCTAAGCCAATTCACTAGTCTTTCTCCTAAAAAGAAAGCTCCTCCACTTGTGCTTTTTCTGTCATCAATGTTGCCTGCCCAATCAGCATCAGTATAAACTTTTAAATCAAAATCATTTCCTTTCTGATATACTAAGCCATAATCCTCAGTGCCTTTCAGGTATCTGAAAATTCTCTTGATGGTTGTCATGTGTGTTTCCTTGGGATCTGCATAAAATCTTGCAACTATACCTACTGCATGTGCTATATTTGGTCTGCTGTGAACAACATATTGTAGCTTTCCAATCATGGATCGGTAAAGTGTCTCATCAACAGATGCAGATCCATCATTCTTTGATAATTTATAGTTGGTAGTCATAGGAGTACTTACTGGTTTTGAATCATCCATTCCAGATTTCTTCAAGATTTCCTTTATGTACTTGGATTGAGTAATGAAAATCTCATTTTTCATTTGTAGTATCTGTAAACCTATAAAATACTTTATCTCACTGATTAATGACATCTCAAATTCTTTGCTCATTTCATTTCCAAAGTTCTTGCATAGAGAGTCATTTCCACAAAAGATAATATCATCAACAAATATGGTTGAGACCAGTATTCCATTTTCATCATTCTTCATGTACATATTGTTGTTTTCACTTGTTCTTATAAAACCAATCTTGATTAAATAAGAGTGCAATCTTTCATACCATGCTCTAGGTGCTTGTTTCAGACCATATAAAGCTTTGTTCAATTTACATACCTTATCTTTATTCTTGTCTTCAACAAATCCTTCAGGTTGTTCAATAAAAACTTCTTCTAATATACCATTCAAAAATGCAGATTTGACATCCATTTGATATACCTTGAAATTCTTGTAAGCATCATATGCCAACAATGTTCTTACTCCTTCAAGTCTTGCCACAGGTGCAAAAGTCTCACCATAATCAATTCCTTCTTCTTGGGCATAACCTTTGCAAACTAGTCTTGCTTTATTTTGAATGACCTCACCTTTTTCATTCAACTTGTTTTTAAAAATCCACTTTGTACCGATTACATTTTTGTCCTTCGATCTTGGGACCAATGTCCATGTGTCATTCTTCTTGATTTGATCAATCTCTTCTGTAATAGCATTTATCCAATCTTCACTGTTAAATGCCTCTTTCACTATTTTCGGTTCAAATTCAAATATCAGACATGTGTTCTGTCTCAGTTTGTTCCTTGTCATCACTGGATCATCCTTATCTCCTATAATCTGACTTGATGCATGATGTCTTTTGACATACTTGGCTAATACAGGCTTGGTAGGCTTTGTATGATCTTCTTCATCACTCGATAACTGGATATTCTCTTCATTTTCTTCAACAGTTCTCTCGATAAGACTTGTTAGTTGAACATAGACAAATTCTCCATAATCTTCTGGTTCTTTGGAACTTCCTTCATCATTTCTTTCTGCAAATTCATCAATTTTCACATTTGCACTTTCTACTATTTTGTTAGATGATTTGATCAGACATTTAAATGCTTTGCTTCTTGAAGAATAACCAAGAAATGTTCCTTCTTCACTTTTATGATCAAACTTGCCATTTCTATCATCTTTGTGTATATAGGATCTACTTCCAAAGATTTTGAAATAACTTACATTAGGTTTCTTGTCATACCAGATTTCATATGGTGTCTTCAAAGTTCCTTTCTTCAGTTGTACTCAGTTCAAGGTGTAAATTGTTGTGCTTATTGCTTCTCTCCAAAATGTTTGTGGCACTTTCTTTTCAATCATCAGGGTTCTGGCACAATCCACAATAGATCTGTTTCTTCTCTCAGCTATTCCATTTGTTGTGGAGTTCTCGGTGCAGAGACTTGTCTTTTTATACCATGATCATTGCAGCATAAGTTGAACTCATCAGATGTGAACTCTCCTCCTCGGTCTGATCTAAGACATTTCAGTTGTCTTCCTGTTTCATTTTCAACTCTTGCCTTGTACCATTTAAACATTTGAAAAGCTTCTGATTTTTCTTTTAAAAACATAACTGACATCATCCTTGAATAATCATCTACAAATAATATGAAATATTTATCACCATAATAACTTTGAACTTTCATAGGACCACAAAGATCAGTGTGCACAAGATCTAAAATTCCCTTAGAAGTGTAGGACTTACTTGTAAAGCTTGATCTTGTCATCTTACCCATCTGGCATCCTCGGCACATAGCATTCTTAGGTTTTTCAAGACTCGGTAGACCTCTTACTTGGTGCTTCTTGCTTATTTTGACCAGATTATCAAAATTTACATGACAAAACCTTTTATGCCATAACTAGGTATCATCTATCTTTGCATACAGACACTTATTCCGAGTTGAGTCAAGGTGAAATGTGTTACCTTTTGTTTGTGTCTTGGTAGTAGCTAACTTTCCATGCTTGTCATGAACTTTGACAATTCCTTTCTGAAATTCTATTCGGTAACCTGTGTTGTTTAGTTGTGCTACACTCAACAAATTGTATTTCAAACCTTCAACCCAATAAACATCATTACATTTTGCATTGTCAAGAAGTGTTATAGATCCTTTACCTTTTACCGGACATGGTGCATCATTACCAAATCTTACATACCCTCCATCATAATCTTCTAACATAACAAACTTGTGTTTATCACCTGTCATGTGATGTGAGCATCCACTATCTATGATCCAAGAATCATTAGTTTTTATGTGAGATATTAGGGCTTTTTCTTCATACCTTTCTTCATCTGATCTATCTTTGATAGCCACATAAACTACTTCCTCTGTATCAGTTTCATCTGATTTATCATCATTGGATTCCTCATCAGCTATTAGGCATGACTTTCTATCTCTTCTTCTGAAGTCTCGGTGTCCTCTGTAATGATTATCTTTCTATCTATCATCTCGGTAATCTCTCTTTTCAGTAGAATCTTTGTCAGGACAGTTAGAAGCCATATGTCCTATCTTATCACAATTGAAACATTTCAAAGGTAGTTTTCCTTTATACTTACCTTTGCCTCTCGGTAACCTTCTGGCTAATAGTGCTTCAAACTCTTCTTGCCTTCTGATTTCCTCATACAGTTTGTGTACTTCTTCCATGTTTTTGTGAAATATTTCACTTGCTCCATTGTGATCCCCTTTAGTGTACTTACTCATTCTATCATTGTAATAATCAGATTCACCAATATGAAAAGAACTAAATGCAGATTCAACTTTATTTACCGATGACCCACTGTTATCAAAGTTACTTAACTCAAATGCATGTAGCTTACCAATAGTAGCATCTAAAGAAACTAGCATATTGGGTACAGACCTCAATTCATTGATTGCAGAGACTCAGATTGCATAAGCTGGTAGAAGGGTTCTTAACAACTTACTTGTTATATCCTTTTCTTCGATAGTTCCACCTGCTCCTTTGATTTGATTGACAATCTCCTTTAGTCTTGTATTGTACTGGGTTATGTTCTCACCTTCATTCATCCTCATAGATTCAAGTTGTCCTCTTAGACTATCCACTTTTGCTCTTTGAACATGTTCATCACCACCATACATAGATATGAGCTTGTCCCACATTGCCTTTGCATCATTGCAGCCTTCTAGATCATTAAACTCTGAGTCGGTCAATGCAGATGTTATTTCAATCATTGCTTGGATATGTTCTTGCTTTGCTTTTATCTCTTCCATTGTCAGTGGATAGGTGCTCGGTGTAATGAAATCATTTTCCAGATAGTATACAGCATATTCTCCAACTCCTGATAGGTGAAGCTTCATCCTTTTCTGCCATGTAGAGAAACTTGACTTGTTCAGCTTCAGTGCATCCCTCTTATACATCTTTGGATCTTTGCCTCAAGTACCTTTAAACTTTTCTTCCAGAGTCCAAAGCTCTGATACCAATTGATAGTTCTGATACTTAATGTTAAGTACATATGCCAAGCTAATAAGATGAGAGGGGGGGTGAATCATACAACCTTAATCTTCTATAAAAACAACATATTCAACCTCGGTAACATATACTTCAGTAATATAACCAAAATTGCTAAACATGCAAACTCAAAAGCATATAAACATCATAAAACTCATAACACCAGATTTAACGTGGAAACCCAAATAAGGAAAAACCACTGTGGGATTTCAGACCCACTAAGAAATATACTCTTCTAGAGTATGCTCGGTTAAAAGCAAATCCTGTTAAAGATTACAAACACATTGCTAGATGTGACCCGGTTAAGGGATTTCCCCCATATTTGTTAGGATCTTCACCTTGTTAGAAGTGACCTTGTTAAAGGATTTCAAACACTCAATCAGAATGTCACCTTGCTAGAGGGTTTTACAAATAAGACTGTTAAGTCCACTCGGTTAAGAGATTTTCTATCACTTCACAAAATAACAGTAATAAAAATCTATCTGCAACTTCACATCTAAAATGCTAAAGCATATTCTTATTTGCTCAATACAATAGGACTTATCTTGTCCATCTGTTGGGCTCTATACTCTGTTATTCAAACAGGTCTTCGAGCTTCAATGCTGGATAATCACTATGTAGCATCCTTGTGCATACACTTGCCCACATACATTGTTTATCAACAGTTCCTTATTTATAAACAATTTGCCAACCGCTTAATCTCCTTGATCACATTCCCATGATCAATCATAGCCATCAGATCTTCAAACTTGACTAGGTTCAATGTATCCTTCGATCTGAAAACGTTTTACCCCGCCTTGGAACTTGCATGCATTTCTTGGAACTTGTGCTAGGGTATTGTGGTTCAATCTGAGCTGTAGATCTTCCTGTCGATTTTCCTTTGCCATAGATTCTTTAACAAACTTCATGCACGACATACCAATCATTTAATCAGTTCCAGCTCATCAGCTTCCTTCATTAAATAATGCTTATATTCATTTAATGCATTCTGTTATTACTCGGTAAATACTAAACTTCACTCGGTAGACATTCTACCTTCATTAACCGATAGTGATAACCTTAGGGTTTACCGACTAGGTTCCTTAGGGTTTACCGACTAGGTTCTTTGCTCGGTAACATAGTATAGTATTAACCTTACAATCAACAACATATGTAGGATATCAAAACAATCTAAACATCATGATCTCATCATTGTCTAACTCGGTAATAGTTGCCCATTGAATAACTTATTTCTCCCCTTATTCATCACATTCTATCTGTGTCTTTTACTGACATCTTTATACTCATCAAATCATACTTCTTAAGATATGGCAACATCATACTGAATTAGAAAATCAATTTCTTGACATCAATGACAAAATAATAATATTAAGACAGTAAACATCCTTAATCAGTTATATCCATAATCATCAACAACCTTCTCAATATCCTAATTGAAATGCCAGCAATCTCTCCTTGTCTGTTATAATGCCAACAATCTCTCTTTGTTAGTTATAATGCCAACAGTAACATTATCATTCCATTAACTGCAATGTTGAAGAAAAATAAATCCTATTGCACACTTAAAATTAAACAGATATTAATGACATACCTAACATCACCACTTTTGACATTGCACACATCCTATTCATAACCACATTATTATTATATCAACACTAATTATTTAGATATATTATATTTTTTAATTAATCAGCCCTTATCCTCTAACATTCTCATGTTATTACCTCGACACACATCCCATTTACTACATGTTCAACTATAATTTTTTTATTTTGTTAACCACTATTTGGATTCATAGACAAAGTAATTTGGCTAAGTTTATTTGTAGAATTATTGTGAAAATGGGAGGTGATAGGTTTCAAAATTGAGCTAAGTACCCACTTTGAATTCAAAGACAATGGGACTACATGGCATATCTACTATAACATTGGTGTAACTTAGTTTATTGAGAGCATGATTGTATTTCATGAAAATATCTCCATTATGTTTGCTACTTCTTGGGAGAATTGTAGGGTTAGGATTGGTGGAATTTCATTTGAGGTTAATGAAGATGTTATCACCAAGGTTACTGGTCTTCCCACCAAAGGAATGAAATGGAGGAAATAAAGTTGTGTTGTAGACAATGACATCCTAGTTGTGTTCTTTAAGGAGGGGTAAAAATTGGGGAATGGAGATGGCTCTGCGTGTGCATGGGTGTCGTGTTGGGGCTGACGTGCCCTAGCCTATGTCTTGCGCTCTGCTTTCTTCATTCCCGGGGGGTTTCTTGCTTGCTGGGGGTTGATTTTTGCTTGCCCGTGGTCGGGTTTTTTGGGCTACCATAGGGTTTTTTGCAACCCTTTTTTGTTTCTTCCGCTCTGGGTTGCCGTTGGGGTGTGTGGGGTTTTGGGGTTGGGTTTTCCTCCCCTCTTCTTTTTCTTCTTTTGGTATTTTCTCTGGATCCATGGAGAATAGAGGATTATCCTCTTCTAAGATGGTCTCTGGAGATATGGATATGGTGGATCCATCTCATTTGATGCATGCATGTGGAAAGGAACACATTGGTCACTCCCAATCAAGGGCAGTCGGTTCTTCTTCGAAAGAGCCTTTTTGCATGAAAAAGGTGAATGGTTGTTCGGAGAGATCCCAAGATCGTTCAGTTATGATTATTCAACCTAAGCAAATTTCAGAGGATGTTGAATATTGGTGCAATCATGCTCTCATATGCAAATTTATCAGTCTTCCCCTCTCTATACCTGTTTTAGAGTCTTGGGCACGTCGTGTCTGGAATCCTAGAGGAGACATGGAGCTACTTATGACAACCAATAACTATTTTCTAGTTATTTTTTCCAACCTGGCATACAAGAACAAGACTTTTGAGGGTCGCCTTTATTTTTTCAACCAGGTGGGACTCTTTATCAAACCTTGGCATATTGGCTTTAATTCTGCTAAGGAGATTCCCTCTCATGTGCCCGTGTGGATTCGATTGCCGAGGCTTCCGTTGGAATTCTGGAGAGAAGATATTCTTCACTCAATCTCACTACTTCTTGGTAACTCTGTGGGTTCGGCTTCACAAACTCAAGATCGAAAGGTGATTTCCTACGCTCGTATATGTGTAGAAGTTGATTTAAATAATCCTTTGCTAGACTCTATGGAAATCTGTTTAGGGACATCTTCTTGGATCCAACAGTTGGACTATAAGACCCTACCATTTAGATGCATAATTTATCATGAATATGGTCATTTACAATGGAGATGTCCCAGAAATAAATATTCTAAACCGCCTATTTTTGATCCTCCTCACTCTGTTCTGGGGGAAGATAAGGGGAAAGCCCCTATGCCTAATGGTCTTGCTGATAAAGATGGCTTCATTCCTGTAAAACCTCAAAATAAAGACAAGGGAAAGAAGAGAGCCTGGTTGGATAGGCAAAATGATGTCACCCTAAATAGGTTTGAGGTTCTAGAGGATTTGGTCTAGGAGGAAGGAGTTCCGGTTGGAGTGTCCTTGGGTGCCCAATTTCAGCATGAGGTGCTGGATGGGGATTCCAAGAAAGAGGGTCGGGCCCTATCTTTGGAGAATCAACAGGATGTTCAAATGGTTATGGATTTGCCTTCCAATGTTCAGGTCAACAGAGATCTTATTGAGTCACAGGTCCCTGAAGGTGTAGTGGTCATGGCATCTACTCCTCCTTCCACTATAGTGGCCTCAGGTTCAGTGAAGAGTAACAAAGCCCCACCTGTTTTAGGCTTGCAGCAGAAGATCCTCAAAAGGGTTCTTTAGACAAACCTTTAAGGAGTGGACGAAAAATGGATCAGGAAAAGGTTAAGCTTATTGGTGATACTTTGGTTGAGTCGAGGTCTATGAAGCCCATTGATTCCCACTTCTCTCAACCACATAAATTATTGTGCTCTCATGGAATGTAAGGGGATTGAACAACATCCCTAGACAAAAGGTTGTTCGCAGATTAATTGACTCTGAGTCTCCTGATGTTGTTTTTATTCAAGAAACCAAGAATTTAGTGGATGGCTTGGCCAGTTGTGCTTTGCGTGTCTAGCCCCATGGCCTTTGGTAGGGAGTGAACTCTCATGGCAGTTCAGGGGGGTTGCTTGCTTCTGGAACCCGAGGAAAGTTTCCCCTTTGTGGTGGTTTTCTAGCAGGTTTTCCATTTCTATGGTCGCTTCTAGCTTTGAGACTGGAGAAAGATGCCTCTTCTCTAATATTTATGCTCCTACTGATCTTGTGGGTAAGTCTCATCTTTGGGCTCACATCAATCTTGTTCGGGCTCAGGAGCCTTTTCTCCCCTGGATTTTGGCTAGAGATTTTACTGACGTTACTTGTTTGGAGGAAAAGCGAGGTGGGTTATTCAGGCTTGATCCTTCCTCAAATTTGCTCAGAGATAATATTGGTCTCTTGAATCTCATTGATGTGAAGCCAATTAATGGTGTCTTTACATGGAATAATAGGAGGAGTGGTGTTGAGGCTATCTTTGAAAGGCTTGATAGATTTTTGGTTTCCTGCTTTTGGGTGCATGATAGGTGGTCCACCAGTTCAGAAATTCTTGATTGGAGGGGTTTTGATCATTGGCTTATTATGATTTCTATTACATCTTTTAGAACCTCCAAAAATCCCTCTTTCAAATTTCAACTGATGTGGCTTCGTGATTAGTCATTGATGGATCTTATGGTTGATTGGTGGTATGAAGGGGTGTCTGCCCACGTGCGGGCTATGTACTCCTTTGGGAAGAGATTACAACATGTAAAATACAGGCTGAAGAGGTGGAATAAACAATGTTTTGGGAACCTACATAGACACAAGATGGCAGCTCAATCCAAGTTGGATGAGGTTACGCCTCAAATTAGAGATCAAGGGATGACTGTGCAGCTCAGTATGGCCTAGTGCCTTGCTCCAAAGGACTTAGAAGAGTGGGAGTTACATGAGGAGATTTTCTAGAAACAAAAGTCTCGTGTGGATTGGCTCCAAGAAGGTGATAGAAACACTGCTTTTTTTCATAATTATGTTAAGGCTCGGAGGTATGGTAACTCTATTACCTCTCTCATTTCTTCAGAAGGGGTTCATCTTTCATCTAAAGAACAAATTTCTACAGAAGCTGTTAGTTTTTTTTCTAATTTGTTTACCAAAGAGGATCCTAAAGCTATGGTGGAAGAGAGGGCCATCTTGAACTGTATTCCCCCTCTTGTCTTTGTTGAAATGAATGATGCTCTCTTGCACCCCATTTTGTTGTTTGAACTTGAGGGGGTTGTGTTTCAAATGAAAAAAGCCAAGGAACCTGGCCCTGACGGGTTTCCTATTGAGTTTTTTCAAGAATTTTGGGAGATTATAAAGTATGATCTTCTAGATGTGGTTCAAGAATCTCATAGGAATAAACAAATGCTCAAATCTATGAATTCTACCTTCTTGGCTCTCATTCCTAAGAAGGAGGGGGCTAATAGCTTGGATCATTATAGGCATATTGCTTTATGTAATGTTGTCTACAAGATAATCATTAAATTGATTGTTGAACGACTCAAACCTCTCCTCTGCACTTTGGTTTCGAAGGAGGAAGGTGGTTTCATTGATGGAAGACAAATCCTTGATGGAGTTGTGATAGCAATGGAGGCTATTCATTCAATGGCTTCCTCTAAGGAGAAGGCTATGTTTATTAAACTTGACATGGCCAAAGCTTATGATAGGGTGAGTTGGGATTTCTTACAGAAGATCCTTTTGAATTTTAGTTTTGGAGAAGAGTGGGTGAATTGGGTTCTTAGTTGTGTGACTTCTACCTCTTTCTCAATTCTTATTAATGGGGAACCCTCAGAATTGTTTAGCGCTTCGTGGGGGCTTTGACAAGGGGACCCTTTATCTCCCTATTTATTTATTCTCATGGTTGAAGGTCTTGGTAGATTTCTCACTTCCTAGGTGAGACATGGTCTTATTCAGGGCTAGAGTTGGAGTAATGCTCTACCTCCCTACTCCCATCTTCAGTTTGTGGATGACACAGGTTTGATGGGCAGGGCCAAAATCAATGAGGCAGTGAATTTCAAAGGAGCTTTGGACATCTATTATAAAGCCTCGGGTCAGAAAATTAATGAAGATAAATCATCCATATATTTCTTTAATACCCCTTGGCTTATTCAGAATAGGATTGCCAGGATCCTCAGGTTTCAGACGGGGTCCCTTCCTTTGTTGTACCTTAGGATTCCTTTAGATTTGGGGGTTCAGCGCGAAGTTTTTTGGCAAGGAATTTTGGATAAATTTCGTTGTAAGGTTAATCATTGGACTTACATGTGGTTATCCTCTACTAGAAGAGTGACTCTTCTGAAGACTGTGGTGCAAGAACTTCCCATTTATAGGTGTTTTGTGCAGGCTCCCCCTCCATCTTTTTGAGAGAGTTCGATGCTCTTTCCCGTCAATTTCTTTGGTTTGGTAGTTTTCTTTCTTCTAAGTGGAGTTTAGTTAAATGGGACTTTGTTTGTAGACCAAGACATGCTGGGGGTCTTGGCCTCAAATCTATTGCTTTGGTTAGCAAGGCCTTGACGACTAAGTTGTATTGGAGGTGGTGTAACAATCAAGATCAGGACTGGGCCAAGATTTTTACCCACAAGTATCTCCCTGGTGCTAATGATCATGAGGTGCCTCGTCTTAGTTTAGTGGGAAGGGGCTCTTGTATCTAGGATACTCTTAAAAAAGGTGCCCAACTTATTAAAGATGGCCTTTTCTGGATTTGTAATAGAGGCTCTGAAGCTCTTTTTTGGCAGGATTCTTGGGATGGTTACCCTCCTATTTTGTCTAGTTATCCACAGCTTCAGCCTCTTTCCAACATTTTCACTGATGCTGGATGGGTTAAGGTGGAGAATTTTAAAATGGTTAGGCGCATTGGACAAGTTGAGGTGACTTGTTGGAAGGATCCTCTTGAATGGCCCTTGGGTGGTTTGGATGAAGATCGTGTGGTGTTGGTTAATATCTTGGAGGGTAGGTTATGTAGTTCCCTCAAGGAGAGAGATATTTTGGCTTGGGGTCCTAATCCAAAAGGCAAGTTTTCTGTTGTTGAAGGTTATGCTCAGCTTGATAGGCAATTGCATGGCCTGATGGATGTTCCCTGGTGGAAGAAGGTTTGGAATAGCTTCTCTTGGCCGAAATGTAATTTCTTCTTATGGCTGGTTGCTCAGAGGAAATTCCTCACGTGGGAGAATCTTCGTAAGAGAGGCTTCCAGGGACCATCTATCTATTATCTTTGTATGCATAATGAGGAAGACTACTCCCACTTGTTTTTTCTATGCCCTTTCTCTAGGGAGATTTGGCATAATTAGTGGGAGGCTTAGCAACATGCTTGTTTTCATGCTACCTCCTTAATTGAATTTTGGGATAGCTTGGGCAAACCCCCAACAAAGACCTCTTTTCTTCAAGTGGCCTGGGCTATTGGGCCAGCTCTTATTATCTGGAATTTATGGTTGGAAAGGAATTGGAGGGTCTTTTTTGATTCACATATAGGGAGTCCTCAGTTGTGGCAGAAGATAGTTAATAGGCTTCAGGAGACAATCTCGGCTAAGTGCAATTTGTCTGAAAATGTTGATCCGGGTGATTATGCTTTTGTAAGGAATCTGCAATTGAAAAACATTAAAATGGACTGTGCTGCTGGAAATAGATCTTGACATGCAAAGCAGCGAATAAGTAGAGATGGAAGGTGGATTCCCCCTCCTGTGGGAATCTTAAAAATTAATACAAATGACTCTTCTCGTGGGAATCCTAGACATGTAGGTATTGGAGGTATAGGTAGAGGTGATGATGGTTGTGTAGTTTTTTTCTTCTCTATTTATATTGGGTAGCACTCTAACAATCTTATGGAGGCCCTAGCTATTAAGATTGTTGTTGAGCGAGGTTGTTCTTTAGGATGGAGGAAGATTATTTGTGAGTCAAATTCTCAGATTGTTGTGGAAATGTTGAACCAACAAAATTTGAATGATGTGAGTTGGCAATTAGCTTTTGTGGTCAGACAGATTTTATAAATGTGTAATGCATTGGAATTTGTCTCCTTTTGTCATATTCCCAGGGAGTGACATAGAGTGGCTGATTGTTTGGCCAAGTGGGCTTCAGAGCATGTTGATAGTTGGGATTTAGTGGAAGGGATGGTCTACCTCCTGATTATCTTAAAACTTTAGACAGGTTAATGCTAGATGACATGATGATGCAAGAGTACCTAGTGGTGTAGGATCAATTTCCCTTTTATGTTTCATTTTCATTGTCATTTTTTAGGCCCTTCAAGGCTCCATATGAGCCTAGTTTTTGATGTAATTACGAAGTATGGCCTGCAACCTCATCTTTCTGAGGGCTTTTCGAATAGGTATTATCATTGGAAATTCGACGGTCGGATCTATTACTATGGTCACTGGACTTTGTAGTGGTGGTGCTGGTGGTTCTTTTAGGATCCTTTTAGTTATTGTTGCTGTCTTGGTGGGCCTAAAGCCTGTTCTTTGTAATTCTATGATTTCTAAATATATCTTTACCCCTTTTTTCAAAAAAAAAAAAAAAAAAAGGAGGGGTAAAAACTAGTGAAAATACATGGAGGATTCGACTGTGAGGAGATCTCATCACTTCGGGGCTAGGTATGCCTTATGATTATGAGATTCTTCTCCCTTGAAGGAAGATTTAAATTTTATTATTATTATCACCTCCTGTTGCTAAACCATTTCTATCACAGTGCCTTAATCTACTTCCTATTTTTCAACTTAATTCCCTTGATAATTCTATCAAGGATGCTCTTGAAGCCTCTAACTAAAAAAAAGCCTATTCCACTCCACCAAAGTCCTATATTTAGGCTCTACCAGTTCCACCTTGCCCTATGCGCTCCCAAGCCCATAATGGCCATGGATGTTCCTATGTAATCTAACTACCCATTGATGGCAACTATCCTGGATTCTCCCAGTATCCACAAAAGAAAGAAGAAGCATCTCACAATCCCTGATGTTGGTAAAACCATCACTAAAACCCCCTTCTCCACTCTAACAAATTCTAGCCTGGCTACCCCTAAGGGGACTAAAACTACTCCTAACACTTTTGGGCATAACCTTGTTGTTGTTGGACTTTGTGACCTAAAAAACCTTGACACCCCTTCAAACTTGGCCAAAAAAGAAAAAACTAACCCTTGGATAAAAAAAGATAAGATCTAGGTTCAACCCTGCATTGAGGAAATTGATAGTGATGGGGAAGACAAATAAGAGAGTAACACTAACTCTCATAAGTCCAATAGATTGGCAAATAAGTCAATGGACAAAGGGATGGAGGCCACTTAAATTGATAAAGATGATCCTGAGGAGGTGGAGGAGACTAAGGATGAGGAGGATGTGAGCTACTTTGGAAATATTTCCAATCCCTACCAGAGAGCACCTAAGAGCCATTGGACCTGACTAAAGTTTCCCACTTGTCATAAAAATGAGCTCTCTATTAAGAAGACTCGTTTGACTAAGGAGCATTATACATGTGTTGAATGCAATGCTACTACTGCGAACCTAGTTGCTATGAAAGTGAAGGTGACAGACTTGGAAAAAAAGATGGTGTACATCTCCAGGTTCAGTTCAAAAGTTATGCATAGTTCGGCCACCACTTTGTGCCTACTATAGAATAAGGTCCTTGGGGAAGATGTTGAAAATGAAGGGATTTGTTTAAATTCCTTAAAGAATCCCAAGGAAAAATGTTTGCCTAACCACCTTGTGGTTGCCTTTTTTGGTGGTTTTTGTTTAAGTATTTTATACTCTAATACTATTAAAAACTTGTTTACCTATAAGGTTTATAAGTGTTCTTGATATTTTAAGTTTGGACTACTTGGTGTTGTTAATGGATTGTTATTGTTCTCTTTCTAGTTGTTTGTATGTAGGTTCAACACTCTTATTTTGTTGTTTTAATTATCAAAAATATTCTCATGCTATTCTATAATTAACTAAAGATGTCATATTATTTAATTAAACTAGCAACCTGCATCTCTTTCCCATGCTACTTGATTAAATAATCTAACTATTTAATTATTTAGCCTAAAGCTCCAAATTATATTGCAGTCCCCCACTAATGGGATAATCATGTCACATCCATCATTTAAAATTAAAATTAATACAAGTCACTAATCCAAAGAAAAATCAACATTCAATACTAACCATCCACCTAATCAAAACAATCCTAGTAGGGTCTATCTTCCAATCACTATCATTTAATCATTTCTCCCTCCCAAATTAAAATTTAAATAAGGGTGAGATTTAAAATTATTGAACAAAAGGATGGGCCCTATGGGGGAAAGCATAGTGAAGGATGAAAAGATGGATTATCACTTACTAGTGTGAGTGGAATACTCTCTCAAGATATCCTATCCATCCATCTTAAAACGATCTTAACCATTTATTTATCTTTATCAAATCTATATTGTAATCACTAGAAAGGGGGAATAAAGCATATAAAAGATCCTATGAGAAACCACCAAACCCTAGATCAATCACAAATAAACTCTTATCTTAAGCACAATGTAGGAAGCATACTAAATTCAACAAAGCATAAATGCAAGAAACATAAATTAATGCAAGCCATTTATCAAAATTCATGCTAGTGCCTTCATTGCTCTTCTCATTCTTGTCACTTGTGTAGAATGACTCTTAGAATCGTAGCACAATACCTGCAAAATGATAGTAGAAGAATTCAAATTTTGTAGTTGGTGATAATTGAGAATAGGGTTTCATTTATAAATTTCAAAGATTTGAATCGACAATCAAGATCGAGAATTGAACAAAAACATCATTGGTGGAGGATCATTGAGACAAGGTAGTTGGGAGATGATCACTCAACGCGATTAGATTGATTGGCTAGCTAACTCGTTTGAATGACTTAATTAATGGATAGATGAGTTAGTAAGAAAAAAGTGATTTCAAAAAAGGTAGATTGTCTGACTAGTTGGAAAAAGCAATTGATAAGTGACTAAAGGAACCAAGAGTTAGTGATAATTAGCCATTTTGACATGTGGTGTAGGAGAATGAATGAAATTAGCATTTCATTTAACTTGAGGGAATTTGATTTTTGAGAATGAAATTTGACATGTGAGGGAAATTAAATAGATTAATTTTTTTATTTAATTGAGAGGACATAATTAGTTAATTCAATAATTATTTAATTAAGGGAATATAATAGAAATTGATTTAATTAAACAATAAAGATCATTCGACTAAAGTAAATAAAAATAATAATATTAAATTTTTTTAATTAATTAGGTAGTTAAAAATTATTTAATTACGAAGTTGGAGGGAAATTCAAAATTTGAATTTGAAGTGGAGGAACAATGTTTTTGATGCAAAAACAAGGGTGGTGCCCCTTATACAACCACAACCTGAAGGCGTCCAAAGTTAGACAACAAAATCACAGCATAGTCACAGTTGTTCGACAGCAACCATGGCTAACTAGAAGGAAACCATAAACTATAGTAATAGCTAATAAAGAAGTCTACCATAATAATATATAGAGTTTATCAAAGGAGTCCAACTCTTGGAAACAAAAAAAAATAGTAAAAGGAAAGACAACTAAACAGCTAGACATTTCTAGATTTTTTAACCCCTTGGTCAAATTACAAAAGGGCATTGTTTCAATCCTTAGTTAAGAACTTGAACAAATCCCTATGAATGCCCTCTTCACCCACCACATTGCCAAGAACTTTTTCCTGCATATGACAAAGGGAAGTAGCAGAGTTGTGCATGACTCTGAGTCCAAACTTGCAAATGCTCCCCATCTTTGATTCCAACTCATTTAGTCTGTCTTTGAGTCTATCAAGCTCCTCCCTCATCTCTTTCTCAATCTTTTGTCATCCCCTACATCTCTCATCCACAGTATTCATCATCATGTCATCTTCCATTGCCACCTCTTCTTTCTTGTCATCCCCCATAGGGCCCTCCTGTTCAACCCAACTATTGTTGACTGACTATTCAAGATTATCTTCCAGATTTTCAAGGTTTCCTTCTAAATTCTTGGGGTTCTCATCCAGTTGTTCCCCTCCACCATTAGCATTTCCACCATCCCCTTTTCCTCATACACTTTGTCATGTTCCCCTTCCTCCTCTTCAAAGCCATAATCAACCAATTTTAACTGCTTACCCTTCCTCAACTCACAAGAAGCAAGCCTGTGTGACTGTCGCTTGCCTTAATTTTGACTACTTTCCCTTTCCTCATCTTCCTCCTTATTAAATTCATCAACAATTGTGATATTTTTGCAACTCAAAATCTTCCCTTTCTTTTTACTAGTGAAGGAAATCTAGGTTTTGGGCATTTCAATTTCAATTAAAACTACAAAAGTGGAAGAGGTTATAGGGGAGGCCATGAAAGCAACCTTTGCATGAGGAATGTAGTGCTTGGGCCAAGCGTTGGGCATGCTAATTAGCAAGGGAGAAGCACTCATGGTAGAGGTTCCCATAACAACAATATTTTTGGGTGGACAAAGGGCAAGATGGAATGAATAGAGCCTGTGAATCAGACCTTGCTTTCATGGCCTCCCCTACAACCCCTTCCACTTATGTAGTTTTAACTAAAATTGAAATTCCCAAAACCCAGAAGGCATCCACTAGTAAAAAGAAATGAAATATTTTGAGTCGCAAAAAGATCACAATTATTGATGAGTCTAGCAAGGAGGAAGATGAGGAAACATAAAGTAGTCAGAATGAAGGCAAGCGACGGTTGTACAAACTTGCTTCTCGTGAGTCGGTGAAGGGTAAGCAGTTAAAATTAGTTGATTATGGCTTTGAAGAGGAGGAAGGGGAGAAAGACAAAGTGTATGAGGAAAAAGGGGATGGTAGTAATGCAAAACGAAGTTAATTAGAAGAATAAGGTCAACTTAATTAAATAATTCAAATTGTTTAATTAATAAAAAGGAATAACTAGTAATATTAGTGTTCACATGCGTAGGACAATTTTAGGTGTCTGCATTTTGCCCCTCTCTGAGACAATGTGATATTGAGCATTGTTTCAAAGAAAAAACAATAATTTTATTTCCCCAATATGCCCCAATGACGATAGGGTAATGTGGTACCCACTTGAGAAATTGGGCAAAAAATTGTGAATTAAAGGTCAATTTGACGACAATGTGATCAAGAGTTTGAAATTGTATTATGCTCAAAAAACGGGGTTCATAGGATCGACTTATGAGGTTCAAAAGGCAAAAGGGATTGTGACTAGTACACTAGGTAACCTTAATTAGGGCAAATTTGGCTTATGAATAGGAGATTAGAGATTTGTTTGGTTCATTTGTGCATTGCAACCTTGGAAGATTTGGAGAGAGCAAAGGACCTTGAGTGACTGTTGCGGAGTTATAGAAGACATTAGGTGAGTGTTTCATCATGCGAAGTAGGTCTAGACCTTAGTAGGGTAGCTGGCATTAGTGATGGGGTGGGTACTTGACCTCAACTTGTCATTTTGTGGCATTTATTGCACATTCTTTAGTAGGTCCTGGGGTGTCAATAATTAAACATACCGTATATGAATGCACATTTTATGCATTTTAAAATTGTATTGATGCAGGTACTACTCCTTAGTATGACACCTAGAGAATGACTCATAATCCTATTCCTCTTACAGATCTGATTGTTCCTATACCTATTAGGATGGAGAGATGATAAAGAGTAGATAGGAGGCAAGGATGAGGCCATGGGAGAGCTACAGGAAAAACTAGATTTAGAGTTTGACGGAAAGCTAGAGGATGAGGGAGAGATCATGGTGGAGATGATGAAGGAGATTCCCTTGGAGGAGATGGAGGAGACACACCTAGGGGAGATGGAGGAGGTGGAGATGGTGGAGGACATGCCCCTATTGTTGGTGTTGCTTCATAGCTTATAATTGTACTGATGGTTGAAATGGAGGACTTCGAGGGGGATTGATTTGAGGATGATAGCTCTAATGATAGCAGTTCTCATGATTCTAATTTAGAGGGCTTTAATTACGATGACTCTAGTTCTAACAAGGATGGTGGGGATGATGATGATGTTGAGACGAAAGATATAGTGGTGGGAGGGGATGTGGAGGAGAGTCTTAAGTCATAGCTTTTGAGTGCTCAAGTTCGAACTCAAAGGGGCCTTATTAAGGACATGTGGGTACCTTACATGCAAGGTGAGCAGTTGACAAGGCTACCTGGATAGGGGATAAGAGGGCTTATATAGCAAAGTGGGATGCACTTATTGCCGAGCGAGATCAACTTTGAGTTGAGTGGGATGTTACCATTGTTACTTTCCAAAAGACTAATGCAGATTGTCAAAAGTTTATTTCTTTTCTTCAGGATGATAGTTCGTGCGACCTGATTGATCAAGTTTTTGAGCCTGAGCAGGATGTTCGGCACTGGAGGCCTCTTTACGAGGCTATAGTGCCAAAAAATCAAAGAGCACTAAGATACAAGACCAATTAATCATGGAGTTGATCATAGTTTAGAGATACTGCTAGAAGTGGTGGTGTTATGGGTCCTCCACTGAGACCACCTAGACCACCATTTTTAGAACAGGAAGGAGTAGCTACTTCTGTTGGCGGAGATGTCAAGCTCATAGATTCAGAGGGTCAAGGGAGAACTAGTTGACTTTTGTATCATGGGCACTTATGTATTATGATTGAGCCTACGAGATCCCTTCTAATAGACATTTTGATATTGTACTCTTAACATATTTGTGAGATATATATGCACATGTATCTTTTATTCGATGTTCTATGATGTGATGGATGTATTTTGATGTTTATGTGATGCTTTCTAATATGTTTATGATGGATGCATGTTCTATGATGTATGCACGTGATGATTATGGTTCTATATGATTATATGGATACCTGATGATATGTATTATCTTTACATGATGATGTTGAATGCTTACTTTAATGAAACTCTAATGCATGTATGTTCTAACATGATTCTTTGTATATTTATGGATGCATAAGCAGATGACCTATGTTTTTATTATATTTTTAAATGAACAATAATGATGATCTTATAGAAGTGGTGTAATGATATGCTATGATATGTTTATATTCTAACACATTTATGGATGCAAGATACAACTATGTTTTTGCATGCCAAAATACTCTAGACCAGAATGACCATGTGGACTAACAAAATAACTATTAGGTGGACGAATGAGTTAGTGAATGAGGAACAGTTAGGGTTTAGGAGGAATAATTGATTGATAGAAACTTTTTTATTAGTCTTATGAAAAGATGATGACTTGGTCTTGACTTTGGATCGTGCTTTGATTGGTACATGACAATATCATCATTGAGCCTTATTATATGGAAAATGGAGTTGTGTGCACCAAGGTATAGAAGACCAAAGTGTTTATGTTTTCCCTTTGCATGAACAAACATATTGTAGAAAATGAATGTTTCCATCCATCCTAAGAATTGTGTGTTAAGCGTCAAGGTATGTCTGACAACCACAAGCATATTGATCCATGACCATAGGTTTGCATAGGATATTTGTTGGATGAACATACCAAAGCGGACACCCAAAACACTGACATCATAGAACCTCATGAAAACACAACACAAATATAAAACAAAAGAAAACAAGATCATGAATCATCCTGGCTGCTCTAGTCACTTGTGAACATCCTTGAGTAGCATAAGAACATAGTTTGAGAAAAATCAATAAATATAAGACTCACTTGCCCAAATGAGTAAACAACCATACTAATCTTTGACATTATTTGACTATTTGTATTATGATGATGATGTCTAGTTTTAGAGATGAAATACATCGTGTAAGATCAATCTATCTGCTTTCAAGTGTACCCTTCCCTGTGTAAGACAAATTGATAAATAATTGGTAGGGATTGTTATTGTTTAATTAGACATGTAATCAATTTTAATTGCAGACTTAGTTGATATATTATTTGTCATTATGTGATTTGTTAAGTTCGGTATTTTGATCTAATTTGCGTTTGTGTTTGCTTACACATATGTCATCACAAGGGGATAGTTTATTGTGAATTGTGACTGAAGTGATTGTTTTGGGGGTTTTGTTTATTTTTCTAGTTTTTAGTGTCTTTTCTTCACGACCTTTTTTCTAAATTATGTATTTATTCAGGACATTTTTCAATTTTTATGGATTTTTTTAATGAAATTTTCTAATTTTTATGGATTTTTCTATGACATTTTCTTATTTCTATGGATTTTTTCACAAAATATGATGTAGGATTTCCCCCCTAGTCGGGCCTACGACCATTTATTATGGGAATGGGAGGATGGGCTAACTTATCATGCCACTGGAAGAACTGAAGCTAAAGACTAACGAATCTCAAGCTATAAGAGGTATTTGAACAAGGTTTTATTATGAAAGGCGAAAGGTTAATGGTGAATGGGTTTGCAAAATGATGATTGATCTAATAGAGTATTGATAGATGAAATAGCAATAACCTCCTACACATGGCACCTATTTTTCAGGTTTTCACCATCGTACTTACCTGAAGTGCCTATTTACCAAGTTTTTATGGTTGTAGGACATAATAACCCAGCCAAAATAACCCTAGACAGAATAACCCGATCACAATAACCCAAGGACAAAATAACCCAGGATCATAATAACCCAAGCCAAAATAACTTGTGGTTAGAATAACCCATGGATAGAATATCCCCGTAAGAATATAGAGAAAGGAAAATAAAATTTATAAATTACATGTATGTTGCTAAAAAAATTATTATTCAAATTTTCAATTAAAGTGTCAAATTATGAGTGACACCTCTTATATAATCTAAAATGTTATGGTTGTTATAACCATCAACCAGTCTTTTTAGTCTTTATTTGAATTCACGGTATTTTTTCCTGCTTGGTTGCCCAATGTATTCGACCATATATTTCTCTATTTTATTCTCTTGGAGACCATGTTCTTTTTTCACTGCTTTGATGAATTTTCAGACTAAGCTATGCGATGCTCGAAGCAATTCACTGAATTCTATGTGCCATCCCTCAATAGTATTATTGGTTTTGGGAAGACCATCTTGAATAGCTAAATAGTGATTCCACGTTATGATTGGAAACTTGGGTGATCGTATGTTGCCTCTTCTAGTTAGTCTGCCAATCCATGTGTCTTCAAAATAATCAATTATGGGTTGCATAGTCTCCTCATGTTTTGTACAATAAGGAGATTGTAGAAGTGTTTCAAATGCATCAATTACGTCTATCTAAGGCATGAAAGCTAATGCAACAAGTTTCTTGATCTCAAATGCAAATACTTCATCCACACTATAACGTGTTTGTAGACCTTCTTCTTGAACTTTCCTCCACAAGCATTAAGAGAAATGGAAAAAAACATCCCCAAATAGTGACATTTGGAAATTTTTTATAAATAGCTCCCATGAAACCTAATTCAAAATCAATAAGTATATTTTTGGGGTTTAAATCAAGTTGAAGTTGTTTTAATTTTGCAACTACTTGTGTATAAGTGGTTCTTGTTTTGTTGGTCATAAGAATATAAATGAGTGAAAATATTACATCAGTTTTCAAGCCATGGATTGTGTACAACTGTTGAAAAATACTTGGCACTGTTTTAAATGTACCGTCACTAAACCAATTTTTAGATTCTCTCAGTAATTGCAAATTTTGTGTGGTGGTGAATATTAAAAAATTATTCTCATCATTACTATCATGAAAACGAAACTTTTCCCCTCTATTGGTAATTGTATATTCAACTAGTAAGATAAGATTTGTCGATGTCTGATGATTTGGTGGAGGCGCTTCAAATCTTAATCTTTTTCTTCGAATTGTTTTGGATAATGCATTGGTTGATGGTATTTCTCCTGCTATGGGTAATGAAATATGAGAACATGAAACATCAATAATATTTCTTGTAGAATCTTGAGTCGAGCACACCATGTCTTTCACTTCATTTACTTTGGGTTTGACAGTGATCATCTCAGGTTTTGGAGCATGATTATGTTTTGTATTGCTAATCACATCACCAGATTCTATTTGTGTTGTAGTATAGCACCGACTTGAACATTTATTTGTAAAATATTATTGACAACTCCATATCGTTTTATTGATGCCTTGTCGATGAAACAAAAATATGTAACCATTTAAAATAAGTAATTTTTTGTTTTTTTGACTTGTTAAAAACTGAAGAGGCATTGTATATATTAAAAATTATGAAGAATGTGTTGGTTCCTTAAAAGTATATTGATTTTTGTACACTCTGAAGAGGTGGAAAATCTAAAGCCTAATGGTTAGTGTATAAACAAAATAAAACACAAAATAATGCATTCAAATACACATATAAACCATTATACCTTAGCTTCTACTCTTCCTCTGATTGAGCCTTTGATGAAGTGGAATGCGCTCAAATGCTCCACTTGATTGGATTGGCTCCAAGATGGGATGTGGATTGCTCTCCACTATACAACAAGATTGGATAATGTTTGATAGATGGATGGATTGGATGATAATGACTAAGTGTGGGATGATTTGGGCATTATGATGGCATGATGGATGATTTTGATTCCCAAATGGATAGCATAAGATTGGATGAAAGTGGATCAAGGGATGAAATGGACAGCATAAGAATGTATGAAAAGTGGATGATTTGTGAGGAGATGAGACTCCAATTTATAGGTTGAAGGAGGCCAAAATGAAGGGCCAAGATTGATTTTGGGATGAAGGGTTGAGATCGATTTGAGAGGGAGCACATGGATTGAGAGGACAAGGTGTGGGATTCGAGAGATATGCCATAAAGGCGTTTCTTGTCTCCACACCTCTCAAAGTTCATGGGGAAGATCTCCCAAGTACATTGGGAAGAGAGAAAGGAATATAAAATTCCTTGGGGGGAGGGAGGAGGAATTAAAAATTTCAAAATAAGAGGGTGTGATTAGGGATGTGCAAATGATTAAGGGGTTTGATTAGGTGGCTTAATGAGTGATTAGAGTGCAAGTGGGAAAGTTAGGAGGATGTGACATGAGGAGAGAGAATGAGTGGAGGAATATGAAATTGGAGAATAATCATAAGCATGATTAAAGAAGAATTAATTAGGGTAAGTGAGGATTATAAGAAGTGCTTTGTAGGAATAACTTTACTTAGGTTAGTTGATTAAAATTAATTAACTAAGTGGGTTTTAGAAGAAATAATGGTTGAGGTGACTTTAGAAGAATGGGGAAATAATTAATTTATTGATAAATTAATTATTGGACTATAGTGATAAGATTGATTAAATTTGATTTAATTAACCTTAAGAAGAAGGGAATTAACACAATTAAATTGGTTAATTATGTTGACAGACTTAAATTAATTAAATATTAATTTAATTAATTTGAAGTGTCTACACACTCTTTTAGAAAACCCTAGGAAAACTTAAAATAATGTTCAAAAAAATATATTACAAAATATCTTCTTTTATGAATTTGGATTTCTCCTCTTCTTATCACTCTACACACTCTTACTTCTTCTCCCCTTCTTCCTTTCTTTACTTCTCTTAATTCTACCACTTTATATATCTTCTTAATGCCTCTTCATAATGCCTTATCACTTATTCCTTTTCACAATAACTCTTACTTAGCTTATTCCCATAAAATTGCCTTTATTTGTAATTTTTTACCAATTTATAGGTTATTTAAGCATATTAAAGGTGTTTTAAGGCTATTTTAGGGGCATATAATGGATATATGGTCTAAAAATGACCTAAATAGCCTCTATGGTGCCTCGCAATCCCCTTTTTTATATAGTATTAAAGATTAATGTTACTTAATTTTTTGTCATGCTTGTTTATGTTCCTTGTAATCATATTTATAATTTAATTTAATAAATAGTTTTTGTGACTATTTATGGTCATTTGGGCACATGAAGAGATAACAATGCAAATTGGAGCAAAAATTTGGCATAAGAATTGGAAAAGTATACACACTTCAAACACTGGGGATGCAATCTTTCACACTATTCCCTTATAGACAGAACCATATGCATGATATGCATGATGGCTTTTACAATTGTTTCACTTTTGCAGTTTCCATGTCCTCCATTTAAAATGTTCTCTCAACTTGGTTTAATTCCTTCTACATGATCTAAATTCTAATGTTCTAATTGATTTTATGTCATTTCTAGTTTACTAGCTTGATAAAAAATGACCATGGGTTATTCTATCCATGGGTTATTTTAACAATGAGTTATTTTGTCCATGGATTATTATGACCCTAGGTTATTTTGTCCTTGGGTTATTATGATGGGGTTATTGTGTCCAAGGTTATTTTGGGTGGCTTATTATGTCTGGATACCGGTGAAGACAATATTTTCAAAATAAAATTTGCATAAAGGTTAAAAATCCTCCAACTTGAAATTTGAAGTAATGGACAAGAGAGAATTGTAGAAGAACAAACACAGTCATGCCATTTCCACAACCAGCCAATGCAATCACAACTCCAATAAAAAATTAAATCAAGCTTCAATCTTCAACATTCATAGGAAAATCCATTAAAAACCAAAATTCCAAATCAAATCTCCAGCCAAGCAACCTCCCGAAAATCTCAGAACTCCAAATTTACAAATATCAATCCCAAAAACCATAGCTCATCACAACCAATCAAAAATAATAATAAAATATAATTAATCTTACTAACCATACCAAAAATTGAGACAAAATATAATAAAATAATATTAACCTCCAACTCACACTCCCAGAGCCAATAGCAAAAGAGGGTAAGTAAGATAAATAATAAAACAAATGGGAGGAATAAATAATAACAAAAATAACCAGTAAATTAAATAAATCAAATATCCAAATACTATAGATACTCCATAAATATAAACCCACAAAATAACATTAATAAATATTATAAACCTTTAATAATTAAATATGCATTTAGAAATGTGCAGTCTTCAACATGAACATGAGAGCAAAATTTGGCAAGTACATATGCCAAGCTGGCATCTGCTCTTTGAAGAAGGTAGTTATATGTGGCAGGTCGCACTATCGGAGTGGGTGGAGGATGGCAGTAAATCCTTCGTATGATCTCATGGCATTAATGCCTTATCTTTGGCACTCATTATCCATCCTATATGACAAAGGAAGAATTTATTACCCTTTGAACTGCGTGCCAGGTTTGTTTGAAGTAGAATTAATTGCATCTTTGTAGCATTGTATGACATTGCATTGCATGAATTGTTGTTTCAAAATTGCAGGTGACTATGGAAGCTAATTTCACTCTGTGAACGAACAAGAAGCTAGTGCCTTTTTTGGGCAAGGTATGGGAAAAGCGAATGCAAGGACTCTTCTGGTTTAAAGCGGAGAAGTTGTGGGTGGCGGCTCGTCTCATGCTTGCTGAGGAGGTGGTTTACGTCTGCCACCGCTATCAAACTAACATGGAGGTGTACTCTTTGCTTTTGGTGTGGGCCTGTGAGTTTGAACCGAAGGTGGAGAAGGTAAAACTCACACTAATCAAACTGATTGATGGGGAGTTTTTGATAAACCTTGATTCAACCTTGGAATGAGTGGTACCTCGAGTTGGCATCCGTATTAAGGAAGGGGATGACTAGGAGGAGTTGCTTCCCTTTGTTCATGGAGCGAAGGATGAAATCAAAGACCAATGTCGTGAACGTGCCCAAGTGGGATGGGAAGCGATGAAGCTCTATGTGAAATTAACCAGAGCGGATGAAGTCCTAAATGATCTGCATGTGGTGGCAAGGATGGAAGTTGGCAGGGAGCTAAGAGACAGGTTTGAAGAAGGACGAGCCATTTAGCTACTAGCAAATTTGGAGGGTGACCCTAACTTTGGATGTTTGGACTGCATCCCAAGGATGAAAGGTGAAGTGGCAAAGGGGAAAGCACCGACCACTGAGGAGGGATGGGAGGAGGTGACCCAGGGTGATAGTGAGTGAGTGGCCTGTTGGCTAGTTTTTTCATATGTTCTTACATGTTTTCAGCTGCTAGTTTTTGCTCCAAAACTTTAATTATTTCTGGAACATTTGGGTTTGGAGAACCAACAAAGATCTAGTTTTTTTCTTTTAGATGTCATAAGTTGTAGGGTTGGGTGGTTCATAAGATATGACTGTGGGTGGTATGGGGTTGATGTTTACTACGTTTATGCATTGTGGAAGACTGCAATTTTGTATATTCAAAATTCTGCATTAATATAATGAAAAAATATTTACCGATAAAAAATAATAATAATTAAATACACATTTATATTTAAATATTAAGCCCAACCATTAATTAATTTAATATAATAAACTATATAAATCAATTAATTAATAATTTAATAACCACAACTCCACAAGGCATCCCAACATAGGGATCACATAAAATGCCACCAACGCCTAACAAGGAAACTCTAACCAAGGCATGAGACTAACAAGGTACCAACTAAGCCTAGAGTATGTGATAGGGTCTCATGTCACCTCCAATCAGCTTGCCATTGGGATTAGAGACACACTTAGACCTATGAAACCAGGTGAGTTGATATCTAGTACCTGCAACCCTGCACAACAACAATATATATTGCATATATCATAAAATAATCAAACAAGTGAAAGAGAGTTATGACATCATACCTAGCTCATAATTAGTGGTATGATATCATTTCTTTCATGAATATAGAGATAATACAATCATAGCAACCATAACATCCCCAATGATATCATAATATCTCATAAAGCATAAAGTAGGGTTAGCACATATCATAATCTCATCATAGGTAGATATTAACCTCATATATAAATAAAGAGTGCATATAGATAACCAAACATATGTCCATCATCATAATAGTCTTGATGTATCATCATCCATATAAACCATAATGTGTCCACTGTCAATATGAAATGTCAAGCATCAACTATAAGCATCCAAAGTATAAATAGTTCCATATTCATCCATCAAAAACATCATAAGAGATTCTAGGCTAAGTCCATAAAGTCTATCAATGCATAAAATAAAGGATGAATTAGGGAGGGGCACTACACGAACAAAAGGAGGAAGTAATAAAATTTTCCCCATTTTGAAGAGATTGACAAGTTTGTGTGCTTCCATTAATATCTAATTATTATTCTTCTATGTGAGTATAATACTCATTTAACTAAACTTTCATTTATCTTTCGAGTGTGGTGAAGTTTTATATTCATAAATTATATGTTCTTCATTCATATTTCAATCTTTGTGTTGGGATATTGTGAAGAAATCATTCTATTCATTGTTATTAATTTCAAAACCCGCGTGTTGATAGTTATTTCAAAGATCAATTTATTTGTATCGGATGGCTATGAATAAATGTTAGTTATCCTTTCATACTTCTTGAATAAAAAAAAAATTAAAATTTGATCATAAGAGGGAGTCACACCTTGCCAAAAAAATTGAGGGAAGTTAATTAATAATTTACCCAACTGTTAGTATACCTATATTTAAAAGAATCTATGTAAAATACGCCCAGGAATATCCATATTGAAAAGATTTTTTTTCAATCCTACCTAAACTCTTAAGCTATAGTATTTTTGCCAATCATCTCAATTTTCTACCAAAGATATAGTATTGTTAAAATAAATTCATGTTGCTATTGAAAATAAGTGTTGTTAAAGAGTGAAAATTTGGTGAAATTAATTAGAATATTGCGATGCGATCGAATTCAAGCAGAACAACAAAAATGTGTCTGCGTAGGTTCAACGGTGGCAACCTAATTTAAAGAAGAATATAGATAATTACAGGCCTTAGTGAGTATTTTCAAATGGCAGGTGGGTAGATAAATGCTAGCGATCTCAGAATCAGAAGGAAAATAATGAATGGCAAATTGTTAAATCCAAGAAAACAAGGCAAGTGGAGAAATTATCTCAACTCTTCCCTTTGCAGTTTGGATTTTGCAATTCGGTTTGGTCTAGCAAGGGTCGGAAAGTCAACTATGGGAATTTCTACAAACATCCTAGCCCTAATGCCATGCCTACCAAGCAACCTGGCACTGGACCTTCTAAGAAACACAACAAGCATAGAAAATTTAACCCTAACAAGGTTCCTATCCACAAGCAAAATAACAATCAGATAGATCCAAAGCTGGCTCCAACAAAGAACCAATTCAACAAAATCCATGGGCAATCAAAAGGAACAAAAAGAGGAGATTATTTTGTCATTCACAATAAAATCATGAGTGTTTGCTAGGAAAGATGCAAAAGCTTCGATTTATTTACAAAATGGAGTGGTAGTGGATAGTCGATCGACAAGATTGAGCAATGGTGGTATTGGGCATACCATCAACGGGTAAGTATTTCTATCCTGTCGAATGATTTCATCTTTATAAAATGTAAATCTAAGGAGCTTAAGAATGAACTATTGTATGGCAAGCCTGTTATTTTCAAAGGATACAGTTTTCACTTCATATATTGGCATTTGAACTTTAATCTCTTGGACTACAAACCTAAAACATTCCCCAAATGGGTTAAAATTCCTTATCTTCCTGTAGAATTGCTGAATTTTGATGCCCTGATAGAAATAGTGAATGTGTTAGGGTCTTTCATAGGGCTGGAGGAAAATTTTACGAGTTCAACACGGGTGAAAATACTCATAGATATGGATTGTAATGATAAATTCCTGACACCTTTGGAGTTAATTACTGTCGAAATGGCTTACAACATTAAAGCATAATTTTATGATTGAGCCATTTTTGGCAATGTGATTTCAGAACTAGGAGATTTGGTTAAGGATCCTTCAATCAAGGCCCCCTTGATTGACTCAGGAGTCAATATTGAATTTGATATTGAGAGAGGAAGTTTTAGGGTGGAGCCTACTTGTCAGGGAGATAAGGAGATTAGGGGTGCGTTTGAGAATCTTCATAGCCCAGTTGTGTCACAACCTCCTCGGGAAGGGACTGGAGCAACAACTATGGGTCTGAATAATTTGTTGTCTGGTGGTGCAAAGGATGAGTGGGATGTCATATATATGCATGGAGAGGACAAGGAGGCAGATCAGAATAACCTGGATCTGGAAACCCAGGAACAAATTCGTGCTAATTTGGAAGCGGTTTATGACCTCATAGGTATAAACAATGCATCTAATTCAGATTATGAATCAGAGGGTGAGAATAGTGCAGAAGCTACTAAAAAGAAGCAAGAATCCTGGAGTCAGAATCCAGGGAGGATATGGAATCTAATGGTGAGCCCCGATCAATAATTTGATTAATGAAGTAGGTATGGATAATCCAGTAAAGTTAGGAATAGCTTTATCCTATCCGAATAAAGAGACCTCAGATTTTGGGTCAACCCTTAAGAGGAAAGGAAGGAAATCCCTTATGAAATTAAGGTCAAAAGAAGGGGAAGTAGAAGATCAGACGAAGATCACTGATCTTTTTCAAGCTAGGAAGGGGAAGTGCCTTCCCAATGAGAAATGAAGATTAAAACATGGAACATTTGGGGATTGAATGCCCCTAACAAGCAATGCTTGCTCAAGCACAACTTAACCCTCTTCCAATCTGATATAGTCATGATTCAGGAAACTAAGTTAAGGGATGAGGACCGAAACTCCCTTAAAATGAAATTAGGCATGTGGAAAGTGGAGAATAACCTAATTATAGGGGTTCCAGGAGGATTGGTAGTATTGTGGGACCCTAAAAGAATTAGGTATGAACCGGTTACTAATAAATTGCATTGGTAGTGTGGTAGAGTGAACAATTTACATAATTCAATTAGCTTCTTGCTCATTAATATATATGGGCCCATTAGTACTACAGGCAAAAGAAATGTATGGGCAGAATTAGATTCCTTTATGTTACAGATTTCAGATAGTAATATTCTTGGGGGGTATTTTAATACTATTTTAAGTCTTACCGAAAAAATAGGGGGTCTGCAGAATATATCACAGGCACAAACAGAGTTTGGGGAATGGGTCAATAATAACGATAAGTTGGACATTAGGATGACTAATGGTTCATTTACATGGAAGAATAGGAGGACAGGCATAAATTATATAGTAGAGAAATCATATTGGTTTTTCTTCTAGGGAGATCTAGCAGCATTCCAACACTCAGTGAGCTTGACCATCTTAACTATGGCAGGCTCTGATCAATTTCTTGTCCAGATGGAGTTGGCTGTGGAAAAAAAGCCCAGAAAATGCCCTTTTAAGTTTGAAAATACGTGGTTTCAAGATAAGGAATTCATAGATAAGGTTGACAAGTGGTGGAACGAGGAACAATCCCAAGGTTCTAAAATGTATTGTTTCATATCCAAACTCAAAAAGATAAAATTGGACATGCTAAGGTGGAATAAGGAGCATTTAAAAAAAAAATTAAAGAGAGAATTAATTGAGGCAGATCTAGCCAAAAATAAGCTATGGATCAAAACAAGTATTTTAAAGAGAAAGAGTTGCTACATGATTATGAGGATTTATTAACAAAAGAGGAGATATTCTGGAAGCATAAATCATGTGAAAATTGGTTAAGTTCATGTGACAAAAACACAAGGTTCTTTCACAACACTATCAACTACAGAAGGAATATAAATAGGATTAGTAGGATTAGGGGGAGCAGTGGCATTTTTGAAGACCTAGGAGAATTTGTTATGGAAATAGTTAAATATTTCAAATCCTCCCTCAACAACTGGGATAGTTCAGATTTATGATCCCAACAAGAACTTCTCAATTGTGTACCCAAGATCATCTCTGTAGAGGATAATAGAAAGCTTAACAATGGTTTCTCCTTTGTTGAAATAGAGGAAGTTGTCAACCAACTACATTCGGATAAAGCTCCAGAGTCGGATGGATTTCTTACAGGCTTTTTTTAGAAATGTTGGCATATTGTAGGCAAGGATATGTGGGAAGCTATCGAATACATGAGGAAGTCGGGTAGAATTCTTAAAGAAATAAACAATACATTTATTGCACTCATCCCAAAAAAGGAAAATGTAGATGCATTAGATGAGTTTCGACTAATATCACTATGCAATACAGTTTATAAGGTTTTGTCTAAGGCATTAGCTAACATAATCAAGCTTATTTTGCCTTTTATTATATCAGAAGAACAAACTGGTTTCGTACCTGGGAGATCAATCCTAGATGGTGTTATTATAGCCCAAGAGGCAATCCACACAATTCTACATAATAAAAACCCTAGCATGTTAATCAAACTAGATATTGAAAAAGCATATGACAGAGTAGACTGGAGATTTTTATGCAAGTGTTTGAAGGCATTTGGTTTTGACAAGCAATTGATCAGTTTGATCTTTAGTTGTATCTCCTCCCCTAGATTCTCTATTACGATCAATGGCTCTCCTGAAAGGTACTTTGAATCCTCTAGAGGTCTAAGGCAAGGGGATCCTATCTCCCCATTTCTTTTCATTATTATGGTAGAAGCCTTTAGTAGATGTATTAGCAAGGCCCATTCTCCGGGACAAATCAAAGACATTAAAGTTACTGAAGGAGTTGCTAATATCACTCATCAATAATTTGCTGATAACACAATGCTCTTCGCTGAGGGAAGCAAGTTGGAGGCTGTAATTTTAGGAAGATATTAGATCAGTATGGTACAACATCAGGTCAAGAAATCAATGTTAATAAGTCTGAAATTTTCTTTTTTAACACAACTCAACGACAAGAAGATCCTCTATGTCGCATCTTAGGCTTCAAAAAAGGAAAATTTCCTAGTAGATACCTTGGGTTACCTTTAGAAAAGGGTAACAGGGTTAATAAACTTTGGGATCTAGTTGTGGCTAAAATGGAAAAAAAAATGGAATCGTGGAAAGGTAAGTGGTTAACCAATGCTAGCAAAGCCACATTACTAAAATCGATCTTATCAACAATACCTTCCTTTCAAATGTCTTGCCTTCCTCTGAGCCAAGGGGCTAAAGCTAAAATGGAAAGGAAAATGAGAACCTTCTATTGGCAGGGGGTTTCTGAGGATACAAAATTAACACTTATCATTTGGGATAATATTTGTAGACTAGTAAGCTCAGGCGGTATAAGGATTAGGAATCTAAGTTGGCAGAGCAAAGCTCTTGGGGCTAAATTAGTTTGGACTATGTATAAGGAACCATACAGAAAATGGGCAAGAATCATACAAAAGAAGTACTTGAATGAATTAGATCCATGTAATATATTTAGATCAATAGACCCACCACAAGGCTCGAGGGTATGGAACTTTATCTTGGATTGTAGAAATCTGATCTTGGATGAATTATCTTGGGATATAGCGGATGAAAACAAAGCTTTATTTTGGAAGGACTCGTGGAGGGGATACAAAGCTTTGGAGAATATTGATATATTCCCGAGAATTATAGAAACACTAGAGAATGTATGGGGGTGCATTTAAAGGATTACGTTGAGTTCCCTAATGTGGACCCGACCTTAGGTTGGAAATGGAAAGACCTGGCTAATACACCTCTCACAGCTGAAGACCAACAAGGTCTAAGAAATATTTTAATCAATCAAAATCTTACCTTTAAGAATGGGGAGGATAAATTAATTTGGGTAGGCTAAAAAACAGGAGAGTATAAAGTGAAAGATGGATACTCAAAGTTGATCAAAGCTCAACAATGGGAAATAATGGAGATTCCAATACAACTTTGTTGGGATAGAAAGTTTCTTCCAAAGGAATTTTTCTTTGGATGACACTTCAAAAGAGGATCTTAACTACAGAATGGTTCAAAAAACTAGGATATGAAGGCTCTTCTAGATGCCCCCTGTGTGAGCAAAATGAGGAAACAATGAATCATCTACTTCTGAATTGTTCTTACTCTTCAGAATGTTGGAACAGGCTACATGGTAAGCTAAACTAGGAAACTGCATTCTCAAATAATTTATTACAGGTCATGAAGGGATGGACTGACATTTGTAAGAATAGCTTATATAAGGACTTATGGAAAATAACTCCCTTCATTATGGTATGAGAGTTATGGAAAGAAAGGAATAGAAGGTTGTTCCAAGAAAAGAAAATGGATGCCATTATTCTCTTCAATAAGATCGAAGCGACCATAGTAGAAACCGCTAACAATAGACTAAGATATGATAGGATAGAAGATAAACACTTTTCTATTTGGGATAACATGATTAGGAAATGATGGCATGGCCTTATAATCCCTCCCCGGTATGGGAAATGAGGGGTAGAGAGCAAGAAACTTAGGGAGCAATGTGTATGGTCGAGGCTAGAATTTGGTTGACACAAACTCAATTTTGATGGAGTCTCTAGAGGCAACCCTAGTATAGCAGGTATATGGTGTATTAAACATTATTGGGATGGGTCTATTAGTGCAAAGTTGGCAAATCGAATCGAAAAAACTAAAAAACAATATGGTAGAAATGGATGCGGTCATTGAAGGGTTGCTTCTTGGTATAGAATTAGATATCAAAAAATTGGCCACTGAGGGTGATTCTCAGATCATCCTTAACGCTCTGAGAACTAGGCAAACTCCGATTTGGAAACTCAATTCCAAATTGGGAAGAGCATTAGAACTTCTAGATTTCTTTGATGGGGTTACAATTAATCATACTTATAGGGAAGGACAATGTGGAAGTTGACAAGTTAGCCAATTTGGGAGCAGAGGATAACTGTATCAGGGTGAACTCACAATGTTGGTTCCCACTTTTTTGTACATCCCGATTTTTGCTGAAATCATACGTTTTTAAAAAAATATAACGATTTAAGCTTTAAGAGGTCCCATTTGAAGTAATTAATTGAAGGGAGTTAGATCAAAGGCTCTTAGATCAAAATTTCTTCGATAGAACCTCTCTACTTCTAAATCATACTTGCAATGGAGTCTCCTTTGCATCTATCAAATGCTGATTAAAAAAACAATTTTACATTAGCTTTTGGGGGCTCAAATGAATTCATTTAGAAGTTTTGTTTTTTTAAGTATTTAGCTCTTATTATAAGCTTTCCAAATAGTATAATTTTTAATATATTTAATTTCATTAATACATTTTTATTTTATTCCTTATGAATGTAGGGTTTTCACTGAACATGAACTTCTTTGTTCAATACTTATGGAAAAATAGTAAACGTCACCCAAAAAATTCAGAAAAATATTTACGCACTAGGTATTGAAGTCCTCTTTCCAACAAAAAAAAAATGATTTGAGTTACATATACAACAAGTTATGTAATATCAAATGGACATATGTCAAAATTACAGTTAACTCGACTTCAAATCTTAATAAAATATGAAATATTGAATATAATGTTACAAAACCAATTGCAAACACTAGATATGGATGTTACAAAACCAAATTAGAAAGAATCATGTTCATATCTATTATAGAAAAAAAGTTATGCTATACAGAGTGAGTATCACTTCTTAAAAAAACTAGTTTTCAAGGGAGATAGAAAAATAGAAGAAAATTGATTTCAAATATTATCAAAAAAATATTTTTAGAATCTACATACAAAATGACACAAATCACTAGTTGACATCATCTACAAATTCCTTACGATTTAGAAGTAATAGGTGTCTGAATTTGAAGTTTTTTTTCCTGAAAATAAATATTGCAGTGTCAAAGTTGGCAAAAAAGTGTAACCCACTATTATGGGTTCACCCATCAAGGTTATAATTTAATAAATTGGTGTAAACTCGGAGGTAGTGTAGAAGCTCACGCCATTTTTTGAATTTGGATTCATAGGAATATTCCTTCTTTGGCAGGTATAGCTTCCTTCCTAAAACAGATAGTAGGGCCCACTTGTCAAACATTAGGATGTGGATTAATACATGATTATTACGTATAGATTTTGCATGATCAATCATTAAATGACAGTATCCACTCATGTCGAAGTATGTAAGCTACGTCACATCGCCTTTCAAGACTTGTTATCATGATTTCTTTTGGTAGTTTCTAGACACATACCTTTCTTTTTAGGATAGGTTTCAGTTTCTTCTCATAGCAAAATGGAGTCGAATTTGAAACTTGCCTTTGCAAATGATAACCGACTTATGGCCTTCCGGGGAGCAGTTATACTGGAAATATGGAATAGAATCTTATTGGAATTGGACAATTTGTCGGTTAGGGTTGTCTAGGAGATCATGGGAGAAGATTTATTCAACTACGAGCAAGTTTACTAGGTAAATTGTGATATCTCTGCCATATTTGTTGCTATCTTACTTTCTGTAGGAACTTCAAAGGAAGAGGTTAAATTGCTATCTAGGAATGTGTTTAAGGAAGAATTGTTGGGCAACTTAGATTTAGCTATGGATAGCGTAGACTACAATCTTGCCATACCCTTTCCAAAGGATTATGGTGTGGAGCAGAATCAAAATGCGGGTGCAAAGATTAAGAGACGTCCACTGCTTGAGATTAGGGATCAAGAGATTTTTTATCAAAGGAGGTAGAGCATGATGAGGAACATAGACTTTCTGCTCAAATGGCTATGCTTGAAGGAGGTGAAAGGGAATAAGTGGTGGTCTGATTATCTGGTTGCAGAGGGTTTCCAACTTCCAAGGATTTTAGGGAGGTGGAAGTGGAAAGGATCCAAGTCATTCCCCCTGTTATTATCAAGGCCAACCAGGTAAAAAAGGCAAGGACCACTTCATCGAACGAGGCACCGTCTTCTACTGCTGAGTTTATGGAATGCGATTATGTTGATCACAACATTTTAGAGGAAGACTAATTTTAGCATATGGACATATAGTTAGGGTCTAGATAGGATCAAAGTTTTTGGGTTTGTTCACGATATAAAAGAAATAGGGTAAATATTACTGTTCTATTAGGTTATAGCCTAGGTGTTGTTGGTTTTCGGACTCAGAACTAGTTTAGTATGATTGCGTAATATTTAGGCTACTTATATGATGGACATGCTATTTAATGAATATATAATGGTAAACTTCTTAGAATGAATTGCTCCCTTTGTTGATGGCTTGATTACAATTTTTTTTTATCTATCTGTTTATCTATCTATTTATCTGAAGTTTTGGGCGACTATGTTGTTCACAAAATTTATTTTTTTGATTGCTTCAGTAGATGTGAATTTTAATGATAAATTGCCATTGTTGTTTACGAGATATGATTAGTGACTGTGTACATGATATTTTATGTTCATGGACATGGTTGGGCATGATATTTTAAGTTTGATTGAAGCATTATCTTCGTAAATGAGTTTGGAAAATGGGTCTTATTCCTATTGAATACTATTGCTTAGATGAATATTGGGCAGGCTGTCGGATACTGATTTGTTTGGGGATGGTTAGAGTAGCATTTACTAATTGTCCCAAGGCCATAGAATATGAGTCAAAGATCTCTTTCACAACTTTTGCTCCCTTCTATTGGAAGACCAAAACAACATTATATCATTAGAAAAATATTGATGATGTATCAAAGAAAAGTTTCTTGTCATTGTTATGCCTTCCCACCTTCCAAATATCACTACATTATTTATTAAAATCCCCAAGGTATCTACCATCAAGATGAAAAGAAATGGATAAATGGGACCCCCTTAACATAGACCTTAGGAGGCTTGAAAGAATCCTTTGGGGATACCATTTAAAATAATCAAATATTATGGAGTGGATTCCAAAATAAATATCCAATCACTTCATCTCTTATTGAAGCCTTGGGCCTCCAATACTTTGAAGAGGAATCTCTAGTTATCTCAATTGTAGGCCTTTATTTATGTCTAATTATACCATTACAATACTCCATCCAATTGAGTGAATTGAGTATGTTGCCTCGTGAATAGTTATTACTCCATCTAAAATTGAATGACCATTGAAGAAACCATTTTTTCCCTTTGCAATGATGTTGGAGAGAAAAAAAATTAGTATATTTGCCACCACCTTCAAAGGATCTTGTAATATGCATTGCAAAGAGAGATGGGCCAAAATTCATTGAGAGATATTGCTTGCTCCGTTTTGATATGAGTGCTATTAAAGTGTTGTTTGAATCTTTCAATAACTTTCCCTTTCTTTTGGATTCCTTAGCGGCCTCATTAACATATTAACCCACAATATCCCAACACTTATAAAAGAAACTTGCTAGGAAGCTATATAGACCATCAACTTTGTCAAGGCGCAGTTGCATTGCTACCTCTTCAAATTCTTTCTTTGTGAAGGCCTCTATAAGAAATCCATTATAGATAGATAAAACTAGAATATCGAGGTCTAAGAAGGGAAAGATCCTTTGCAAAGGGCAATGAAGATTTACTCATAGAATGGTAGAGGCTTAAATGCTCATCACAAAAAGTGCTTAATCAAGCACTAATTCAAAACTTCCAAAGTACACATTTTCATGACTCAAGAAAAAAAATTGAATTGAAAAAAAAGTGAAAAAAAAATAGACACAATGAAAGTAAAAATAAAATATTGGGATGGTCACTATGACTTTGTAGATGGTGCTTTTGGAGGCATTACCACTTTATAGTGTCCAACCTTAGTTGCATTAGAGAAGATTGGTGAAACAAAACATCTGTTGGCTTGAAGGTGATTCGTCTTGCAACTAGATTTTAGTATCAATGTTTATAACCCATTTATTTTCATAAAGAAAAATAAAGTTTGGACATAATTGGAACAAGTACTCTCTTTGTTTTCTAGCTCCTCCTTTTTGGGAGGACATTTCAATGCAATTCTAGAAGATATGGAAAGTATTTGTGGGGCTCAAGAAAGATAAGTGGCAAATAATAATTTATATGATATTCCCTTCAAAAACCGTCATTTATATTGGGCTTCAACAATGTAGAGAAGTTGGATTGCTTTCTATGGAAGGGGGATTGAGGAGCTAGTTCCAAAATTTGTTGTGAACTTTCTGTGGTGCTTGTGTTTGGATTTGATCACTCCCCCATTCAGTTACATATGTAGAAGACATGAAACTAAAACGAACCCCATTCAAATTTGAAAATATGTGGATTGGAGATCTAAAATTTAATAGTGGACATAAGAACAACAACACAACAAAAAATATTTAGACTTTTCTCAAAATTGAAGAATATTAAAAATAAAATTAAAATAATGCAACAAAAAATACTTTAAGAACATCTTTGTTGAAAAGAAAAAAGATAGAAAATGAAATAGAAAAATTGAATGAAAAAGTTTTTCTTGTTTCAAAATAAATCAAAAGAAATCTATCCAAAAAAAAAATAATTAATGAAAAAATATTTCGAACTTTTGACTAGAGATGAAATCTATTGATAACAAATCTAAGAATAAAGATATAAACACACAAAACTTTGATAATGTTAACAGAAATAATAAAATATTTCTACACTTTTGAATAAGTGACATACATAAATTATTTTTTAATAATAGGTATTAATACAAATTTAAAATGAGCGCCCTAAAATTTCCTATCCAAATGTTTCAACTCGTTTTCTCACAGCGCATATTAAAATTTGCACATTTTGATCACGCTGAACGAACTTAAGCGGGCTAATGTGACCGCGGCCTTTGACCTGTCCTCTTAAGTCTTCCAAAGGGCGAACCACCGTCTCGGAATCCGAATAAGCGGAGAGGATCATCTCATGACAGTAGGGTTTGATACTTTGAATAAAACCATCCACTGAGATAAGAAGTTCAACATTTGGGGAGCGCTTTGTCTATGGTACTGTAAAATATATCTCCCTTCCTGTTCATTTTCATTTAGGTTTTGCAGTTTCTAAAATTTTCTAGGGTTTGTTAGGTTTATTTATTATTTTGTCCATTTTTGGGACAAATGTCAAGAAAGCACAAGATCTTTAAAGCTAAAATTTTTATATTATGAGTATCGCTTTATTTCATAAGATTTATATTGTTTTTTATTTAAATTTTAAACTGGTGCATTTGGGTACAGTACCAGGCTACCAGTTTAGTTTTCTGTCTTTAGTTTTTAATATCATTTTTGTGCCTACAAGAAGAATTTATTCTGATAAATTTACCATGGACTTTTCTCTGGCCTTGTTCGTTGAGGTACATCTTAACCGCCCCCCCCCCCAAAAAAAAAAAAATGATGTTTGATAATTTGAATTGCTTCCTTAGGACATAATACCAGTTCAGTTTTATTTTCTTTAGCCTTTTTTTTTTTGATAAAATGCCTTGCCTTTGGGTAAGGCTTTTTAGTTTAGATAACAATACTTGATCAAATTTACCCTGAGATTATGTCTGCCTTTGGCGAAACCTAGGGCATCTCTCAAAACTATAGTCTATTTACAATGAGCTCATCGCACTCATACTTGTATTCCATAAGTTGTTTAAGATCTTTTATAACTAGAATCACACTTTAAATTTAGTATTGCAGGCTGAATTTGCAAGATTTTTTTTCCTCTTAATTAAGTCCACTCTTAGTCTCCAGTCCATGGAAGAGGGGGGAATTCCAAAAAAAAATATTTTTTTTAAGGAGTATTTAAAAATTGGCGGTTTCATAAATTAATTTTTTTTAAGTGCAGTTCAACCAGTCCGTGGAGGTGGGCTTCCAAAAAAAACTTTTGAATTTTTTTAGTAGTATTTTATAGTTGGGTGGTTTCATAAATTTTTTTAAGTGCAGTTCAAGTTTAAAACTTTAAGTTCTCAAATTCCCAAAAAAACTTTTGAATTTTTATAAAGAGTATTTTAAAGTTGGTGGTCTCATAAATTTTTTTAAGTGCAGTTCAAGTTTAAAACTTTAAGTTCTGAAATTTACAGAAATTGATTATTTCATTTTTTTTATTAATTTTCATATATATAAATTTCAAATGATTGTCAAGTAGCAGGAAATTTTTGAAGCTGATGGAGAAATTTTTAAACTCACCCAAATGCACCGGCTTAAAATTACAAATTAAAAAGTAGAAATTCCTATTTATCAAGAAAGAATTCTAATTAATCCTATAGCATATTCTTTTTTACCTCATTAAACCTCCTCCTCCTGAAGCTCCTCCACGAAACTGCAGCCTTAATATTACTTGCTCCTAGTTTTTTTTTCATTTCAAGCAGTAACGTCAATTATTTTAAACAGTCTATCTAGAAAATCAAATTGTTTATACAGAAAAATATTTGTACATGCGGGACATTGCAGATGCATTCTTACATGGCTGGAGTATATTGGCATGGTTCTGAATAAAAATATTTGTATATATTGAACATTACAGATGCATTCCCATGTAGTTGGAGCAGGTCAGCACAGCTCTGTGTGGTGTAATCTGAAATCGCAAACCGCAGCATTTTCTGTGCATTTGCCCTAGTTTTCAAAATGTTCTCGTTTTTTTTTTATAATTCCATCTTTTAATCTCCTTTTCTTTACACTTAATAGGCAGGAAAGTACAGAGCTCAAGCAGACTATACGTTTTTCATATATGATTAGGTTGGAGTAGTTCTATTTTTAAGATTTTTTACTTAAAATAATTTTTTGTTAAGTATTTTATAGCTTAATGATGGTTTTTCGTTTCATTTATATCCTAATGAGGGTTTAGATAAAGGACACGATTATCCTTGAATTTGAAATGGTAGGCTATGTTCCACAACAAAATGACCTACTAGATTAGGCCTAGACATTTGTTTTTAATATAAACCTTCTTAGATGAATGTAAAATAGCGTTTATAAATAGTATGCATTTTTTATGAACAGCAGTTTAATAATGTGTTGTGTCTAATTTTATGTTTATGACCATTTTTAGTTTTATGAATAAGACATTGTTTATAGCTCCAGAGATTTTGCCTTGTTGTTTGCATTCTAAACCCAGTGAACTGGTTTCTATACACACTTAGGTCGTGATGTGTAAACGGATATAATAAGATTTTGAGCTAATAATAATATAAAATTTGAAAATTATAAATAAAAAACTTGTTTGTGTTCATTTACCCCATTTTATATTGGGGCCCCTTTAAGATGGACTATGGCGTTTTGGGGCACTCTGGTCCAGACCAGGGTGCTTTGATCCAAGCTAGGGCATTCCACACTCTGGTCCTTCCACAAAGAGGACCAAAATAAGCAGTCAAGGGGGTGGGCATGTCACAGTGGGACCCACCAAAGGGTGTACATGACATAAAAGTTGATAATCGGGCCCGCATGGACCTAGAGAGGAGATGAGGATAGGACACGCTAAAGTGGGAGCACAAACATGAGGTCTAAATTGGACCGGTGACAATTTACGACGCTATAGCTTACACCTGTCTGTTCAACTTTAAGTATGTGATTGGCAGACAATTCAATTTTTTCCCCATATGTTTCTTAATATTTGTCATATTGAGAGTACAAGTGTCAAAATCACCGAGCTGGAACAAGCCCTAGAGCATGAATTAGTAAAAAACACTTGGTTCTAATTATTTGGAGTTAAATTTTGGCTTGTTAATAAACATAAGAATGGTACAAATATTTAATTTGATGTTAGTAACTATTCAGTTTGAAGTAATTTGTGAGTGACATGGATATAATTTTTTGTCATGGCTATTCTTAAACGATATGTTTTTTTCCCTATAAATAAGTTTGTATCACAAAATATTGTTAAAAAACAAGATTTAGAGTTCAATAAAAATGGAAATTTTAGTTTAAGATTCCACAGTATGATAAAATAGAGTTAAGCGTTTTGAGTCAACTACATAGAAACAGATAAAATACCTATGGATGCATAAGAACAACATAATCAAGTTCAAGTGTCCTAATGATTCCAGCTTGGTCCATCTCTAGTCCTATTTATTCTCAATCTTTCTGTGGACTTATAGCAATACATGTTTCAGTTGATTGAAATTGTGTATACAATTTCAGTTGTCACATGTAGGCTGTGGTTAAGGCTACATTGTATCCTCACTTTTCTCCGGTACTTTTCAATCTTTTTGTTCTTCACATCTCTTTCTTGCTTTATTTTCCTTCTGGTTAAGAATAAGATTATTGACATTGGCTAATTTATTTTTCTAGATACAGAGTTAAAAAAAAATCTCACTTGTTGCATGTTATGCTGTGCAAGATTTCTTTGTTTATTGATTCCTGATCTGATATTATTGTGATTTTGAGTGTTGAAAATTCTTAGCCTTATCTTTTCTTGATTTGATATTATTATGCATTTAGATTTTCGAGAATGGATTGATGTGGTGTGTATAGCATCCATGTTTTTTCAAATTTTTAGAGATTCTACCACTGGCTGGCTGTTAGATTCTTTATTTTTATTATTCTTGTTCACTTTGCCTACTTAGCTATCTTTACTAGTTTTTCCTTTATTAATTCTGGGCAACGTGTTCACCTGTGTCCAACTTCATGTGCATAAATGCATCCACCTTTGTCGATCACAAAATTTGATTTCTGAGATGTCAAAAATTGATAGAGAAAATTAGTCTGCTAAGGAAAACATTGTTACTAGCTAAAGTAGACATTAACAAATGTTAAAGAAGTGGTTGAGAGACTTGGAACAGAGATTAATAAGTTAATATCAAATCATGGATGCTGCCTTGAAAGAATAAATAATGACCACTTAATCATTATTCTTGAGCATCGTGCTGATTTCTTCCTTTCTTTATGTCAATAATCAGCTACAACACAATTTTGAATTTAATTGATTCACTCCAAAGGTTTTTAGAGCATCCACATAACTTCATTAAGATTCTAGATCTCTAGTATATCTTAATTTCAATTGAATACTACTATAATTTTGCTTTTAATAATTGAGAGCTTAGTTTCCTTTTGAAGATTTTATTTTTTGACACATTCAATGATATTGAATTATGAGTTGAGAGCTAGTAGCTTAGCTTTGTCAGGAGATACATCCTATTTAGGTGAGTAAATTCTTTTCAGTAGATTTGAAAAAACAATCTTAAAATGCCCCAAGTCAAACCATTAAATGGTGGGTTTGATTGTAAATGTTTTGTTTTTGTTGCCAATGTCAACTACTTCTGTAGGAAATGTTTTTATTTAGACAATTCTGAGGAAATTTGTATTATGCGATTGTAATTCACTCATGCTTTACTGTTAATATGCTAAAGCGGAAAATTGAATTTCCTTTTATTCCTAGAATCAAGTACTTTAATAGGAAATAATTTTATTCAGATGATTCCAGGTTGATTCGCATTGTGTGCACTCATGCCTTAAATTTAATATGTTAAAAATGAGAATTAAACTTCCTTTTTAAGATTTGATTGAAACATTTGTTGATTGTTTTTGAGCTAAGGACTGGGATTCTAGCTGTGTTTGCTATTGTTAAGTGCTATACCCTGCTACGTTACTATAATATTTCTGGTAGAGTTTTGAGAAGTCATCCTGCTCTATCCAATTCAAGATATCATTTTAGGTCCAATCAGACTTATGTATTGAAATTTTGCCTGAATACCAGATTTGGTCAGTACTATTATAACGCAACAAAGACGCAACAAAGATGTTGCTATTTTAAGATTTGGGTTATTTCTTGTGTTGCATTGTTGGGGCGGTGCATTTTTACTTTTGACTGACTCCCATATTAGGTTGCTGGATTTTTTTCGACTTACACTTAAAAAATTATTATATGAGTTCATGTGGAGAAGACTGGTAGGTTACCATGTTTGAATTTAAAGCTCTTTGTGGGATGAGAATTCTGTATCCACATGCTAACAGGCAAGGAAAGTCCATGTAAAATTCTCTTTCCTTGCGATTAGTTGTGGTTGCTGTTGTCATTTTATGACACCCTTGGTCCATCAGTGAGAACCGATCAGAGGTATGTTCCATGGACCAGCGTTGCCCTAGTTGATCAAGGAGAAAAGCAATATGAAGTATGAAGTGTTGCCTTGTTTGGATGAAGTTCCTCCCTTGACCTTTTCTTCTTCCCTGGAACTCCGAAACCTTGAGGTTCCAAAGTTCTTTTCCCTTTGCCTTCTCCTTTTCTCTTTTCCCGGAACTCCGGAACCCCGAGGTTCCAAAGTTCCTTCCCTTTGCTACCTCTCCTTTCTTTTCTCGGAACTTTGGAACCCCAATGTTCCGAAGTTCCTCTCCTTCTCTCCCTTTCTTTTTCCTTTCCCTGGAACTCTGGAACCCCGAGGTTCAGAAGTTCCTTTGTACATTTCCCCGGAACTTCGGAACCCCCCACCCTTCTTCTCTTCGGAACTCCAGAACCCCGAGGTTCCGAAATTCCCTCCTAGCCCTTCTTCCTTCTTTTCTTCGGATTCGGAGTTCTCTTCCTCGCTTCCCCTTCTTCTCTCGAAACTTCGGAACCTTGAGGTTCCAAAGTTCCTCCCCCCTTTGCCTTCTCTCTCTAGTTCCTTCGGAACTTCGGAACCCCAAGGTTCTGAAGTTCCTTTTCTTCTCTTCCTCTCTCTATCCCGGAACTCCGGAACCCCGCTGTTCCGAAGTTCCTTTTCTTCTCTTCCTCTCTCTATCTCGGAACTCTGGAACCCCGGGGTTCCGAAGTTCATTCCTTAGACTTTTGAAGTTCTCCGGAACCCCGAGGTTCCAAAGTTCCTTTCTCTTTCCCTTGTCCTCCTCACTTCGGGAGTTCGAGCTTCTGAAGTCTCCGAACTTCCTTCCGACTGGCGACACTTCTGGATGGTGTGATCGACACTCCAGGCTTTAAATGCTCCGACAGTTTTGGTGACTTGTGCACTTTCTTTTGTGGAGCCACAAGGGTGCCATAAATGTTTTTGGCAGGATTTCCATTAAGGGAGGTACAGGGCCATGCTTGGTGACTTATGTCATGTTTGACTTTGGAAGGTTAGTCAATACACCTTCTCAGGATTGCCCTTTGCGGGTAGGCTAGGTTGCTTGCATGTACAAGTCAAGTGCATGCACTTCCCTGCACTTCCAGACTGACATGCAGGGGTCATGATCACCCTTGTAACCATTTTTTCTATATAAAGGCTGTTAAGCCTCGTTGTAAAGGGCTCTCTCCTTGTTGGCTTGAGCTATTCTATGCTCTCCCACTTCTCTTGTATTTATTTTGCATTTATGCAACTGTAAGTTTGGCCATTGGCCTTATAATTAATTGAAAATCACCATTCTTGCCTTCTTTCAACCTATGCATGCTGTGTATGTTTCTTAACTTCATCATAGGTGTATGTCTTGTGGCTTTTCTCTCCATATATGCTGTGTTAACTTGTTTTCTGAGTGACTTGTGGGAATCCTTCTCCCCTCTTGACACTCAACAAATTCTAACCTCCATACATTCATTGGAGTCACTCATGCAACTGAAGTTTGTGCATCTCCTGGTTGTTTCAGTTAATTCTTTGTCTCATCTCGGTGGGGAGAGGAACAATCTCTTCTTGGTGCATCACCTCCTTCTATTTCAAGCATTTTCTCTTCCCTTTACCTCTACAAGTTGTTAGGATAGGCTTAGGAATTAGTTTTAAAGTGTTGAGCTGGTTCAACACCTGCACCTGGATTGAGAAGGAAGCCAGCCTTCTCCGGATATTCAACCCCCCTTGCGCAAGGTCCCACACTTCAGGGTTGTTTCCATGTTTCACAAGGTTGTTGAGTTGATAGCTCAGCAAGGGTGCAAGCTTTTGTGATAACTGTTGCTACTAATGATCAGGGTCTAATTAAAAAAATGATCACAACTTCAAAGTCAAATTGGCTAATAGGTGGAAATTTTGATCTTTTTTTTTAATTTTATTTTAAACAATCCAAAATTGTTTAAATGGAACTTGTGTCAATGTTCTTGGAGGTGGATTGTGGTATCGCTAATTAAAAAAATTAAAATATTTAATTGCAATTCCAATTTACATTGGATTATTGGTAGCTTTTTTTTAATTTTATTTTAAAAAATGCTAAAAGATACTTGTGACAAAGTGTATTTATTCAATTATTTGTGGATTTTGGAGACAATATCACCCTAACATCAAAGTATTTCATGTTGTATTGTACTGTAAATATGATCATAATTATAAGACATAAATTAAAGTTCTACATAGAAATATGACTCAAATGAAATTCATTATTGTATCTATAATATCTTGAACATGATTGATTCTGTATTCTTTCCAAAATGCAAGAGATCAAAGAAAGGGAGGCAATAAATAACTTTCATGATTTCTTGTATCTGCTGATTTTAATATACCATGAAACTTGTTTTTGGGTTCTTATAAGATTTTTTAATCGCTTCTTTTGTTTTGAAATCAGGCGGACACTCCTAGGCGAAGGTGAGACATGACAATTCCTGTTTGATAGGGTTCTTCACTTTCTTTCTGAACTTTTCATGTTTCAAGAAATGTTCTATTGTTGTTGCAAAATAATTTCTATTAGTTAATATGTTTGTGGAGGGCTTTCACATGTATATATACCCTTGAAAGATACATGTAAATTGATTTACTGACATGATGCTAATGGGAAATAGTGAATGGTTTATTTTATCAATTTTTATCCCAGATATTCAGATTCTCCTTCACCTAGGCGAAGATATGGGCGATCTCGGTCACGATCTCGTTCACGATCAAGATCTCGATCCCTATCAAAATCTCGTAGCCCTGCAAGGAGGTATTTTGGTTTATTTATAAAATTATATGCTATTCAATGTATGTATGCTATAATTGATTTTGTATTATCCAAAGTTTGTATTCATTTGAACATTTTAATAATTCTATAATATATTATTACACTCTTTTTATCTTATTACAGAACTTATGCCTAAAGTTCTTCTCAGTTTAAAGTAAACTTGCATGGACTATATAGATGATCGCAGATTAAATGAGGATTTTTTGATATGTACTGCAATTTTTATTAGGCAGCTGCTTATGAATTCTTTTTGTTCTGTCTCTGGTGCTTATAGAGATTCTTCAAAAGATGATGTAGTCAACCCTGGAAACAATTTATATGTCACTGGTCTTTCTGCCCGTGTTGTGGAGAAAGATCTTGAAGAACACTTTTCTCAGGAAGGCAAGGTAAACAAATCAATAACAAAAAGTACTTCATAACCTCGTTTTTCTTTTCACAGTGGACTTTTTCTGGCAGAAATAACTCTGAAATATTGTTTTTATGGACATCGAAAACAAAAGAACGAACTTTTAAATTTTTAATTGCAATTTTTTTTTCTCAACTCTATAAAATGAAAAATTGTTTATGTTATAAACTTTGAGTTTTTAATTTTTTTTTAAAAACTTTGCTTTTGAAAGTGGGACCAAGCAAAAATCATGCGACTTAGCTGAGAAACCAGTGGCGCATGCCTCCTCCTGCTACCCATGTCCTTCTACTCGCATCCGGCATGGAGAATCAGCATTTACCATCATAGAGGCATCCATCATTTTTTGTAATGTGTGGAAAAATGATGTTTAATGTGGAGAAATCACGTTTTTAGCAGTTGGCCATAGCACAAAAAATGAGAAAAATGGAAACAAAACAATTTGTTTACATGTTAGGGTTTTCTTTTACAGCATTTGGAAAGTGAAAAAAATCTGGCCAAAATTTTTGGAAACATTTCAAACCATAAAAAATCAGATCTTGTTTTTTTCTGCAGTGATTTTGAGTTGTACCCAATTCCAGGACAAACTATACTTAGAACCTTTGGGTAAATCTAATGATTTGGTAACATAGCCTAAACCCTTACAGCGATCAAGCATCTGGCCTTTCTGAGCATTATGGTAAAAAATTTGCTTACAAGGGCAGATTTGCAACTTCATTTCTAGATCTGTTTCAGCCCCTTATTCGACTAGGGTTTCAAACACCTTAAAGACTATGGTAGATAAGGTTGTTTGTGGACTTGAGGTATTGATTTATCCTTTCAAGTGGTTTATGCAGCAAGGTGGCAAGTTCTGATCATCAACACACCCTAATCCTTTGTCATCTGGTATAACACTTCTGATCCTTTTGTGTGGCTGGGAATTTGCAGCCCAAAATCATTAATTATGAGTTCAGTTTTCAGCCCAACAGGGCAAACCCTTGATCAGTTGCTGACTGTAATAATCCAGGGGTCACTTCTCACTGTGGCTCTGTATAGATATCGGTATATTTCAGTTGTCAGTGGGTGCTGCATTTATCTTTTTTGAATTTTATATTGAGTAAATGTACTTATGGTTCAGATTGACCTAATTCTGTGTACACAAAGAACTGTAATTGTTTGGATTCGTTAGAAGGATTTTAAAGTGCTGCTTGGTGTTACTTATGTCTGCAGTGATCTATAGTAAAACTCTGAACTTCTTAAGGACAAAATGTTTTTAAGCATAATTGGGTGTTTTCACCTTGAGGATTTTTCCCCTTTCAAAAAAGGGGGATGGGGAGGGGACATCTCTTACTCTCCCCTAAAATGACCCTTATAGGGAATGGGCACATTTAGCATAGGGGAAGTGTCCTCAGGGTCCCCCAAGTTTGCAGGTGACAGCAGGTTATGTTTCCATTATGGAGGTACTTTTTGGGCATTTTTTAGGGGACAATTATTAAAAATAGGGAAATTTCAAAAAATATAGAGAAATTTCAAATATTCATATCAGAACATTTATAAAGCTTTCATAATAGACATTATAGAAGTTTAATACATAACATTAGCCTTGAGTTAAGATTTGACATGAGAATTGACAATCAAATTAACAAAATTTAAATGCTTTGCATTGTCAATATGCATACATATTATATAAGAATTATAACAAAATGCCCACGGAGACAACATTAGGGCCTGGAATTTGGTAAGGGCATCAACTGAAAAATAAATTGAATGAATGATTCAATAATCGGATAATGTATCTAACAATATACAAGCGTATATATAGAGATTACAAGACGACGTTCTAAATTAAGAACAAGTCGTTTAAAGTGAACTACCAAAAAGCTAGACGCTAAATAAAGCTTAAAAGCTAATTAACTAAAAAGAAAAAGCTAAATGCTAAATAAAGCTTAAAAGCTAATATTAACTAAAAAGCTAAATGACCATTAAACAAGGAACTAAATATAGGTTACTAAAATATAATTAAATATTCTAATATCAACTACTACTGCTGCTGAATGGTATAGGTGAACTAAAATAATTCCCTCCAAATATTGCTAGTATACTTTGAGTTTGGATTATGATTACTAAAAATGGTTCCTCGTAACTCATGCAGTTTGTAAGTGTTCTCAATAAAAATAACTGCTAATTGGTATGCCTTGTAAGTATACCACCAGTTTGAGGATGGTAATTGCTGATAAAGGATATGATGGCACCAGTGAGCTGAAATACTTCTTTCCAGAAATACTTGTATACTTGGGATCACTAAAAATGGTTCTTGGTAATTCATGCGGTGTGTATGTGTTCTCCATGGAAATAACTCCTAACTGATATGTCTCGTAAGTAGAATCAATGTCAACAAAGTGAGAGTATTTGGTTATTCTATCAACTATTACATAAATACAATCCTTACCATCAACTTTCAATAAACTAGTAATGAAATCTACATTGAAGGACTTCCATTTTTCACTTGGAATAGGAAGGTGTTAAAGTAGTACAGGGTTACATATAGTTTCATCTTTGTATTGTTGGCACTGTTCACATGATGACATGAACTGTCATACTCCTTCAAATCCGTCAATTTGTATGTCTTTCTGACCCTTTAGTAGGTTTTGAAGAATCTTATGTTCCTCAGTCTCGCTGATGACATAGAGTGGTTTTCAGTTTTGACTTAGATTTGAATTTTGAGCTAGAGCTAAAGACTGCACTATTATCATGGAAGATTAGTCCATTTCAGAAAGTATAAGTATTGTCCTTGTGTGCTACATGTGGATCTTCTGATAATATAGCCAATTCATCATCCTTTAGATATTTTGCTTCCATCTCTTAATTAAAAAATGTGTTTTTTCTTTTAAAAATTTATGTCAAAATCTGTTGGGCCACAGGGGAAGGCTAGTCGTCCCTGGGACGGTCAAGGACACTTGGACATCACTTGGTTGTCTTGGGTATGACTAGCTGCCCACTAGTGTGTCCCTTGCACATTTAATGGCATTTCTTAAATGTTTCCTAAAACTGGCATTAAATGGGAATGGGGAGGGGACGTTTTGTAGGCATCCCTGAAACGTTCCCCGTAGTAAATGGGGCGTCCAGGGCAGTGGATGTGTCCCCGGGGAGGATTGCTTTAATAGCACTGTTTTCTCAAATTCTATTGTGGAAAGACACCATGAGAAGCCTTGTTCAAGGAATGTTAGCTAGCAATCCAAAATGAAGAAAGTATATATAGTTCCTCTTGCTTTTGGAAAATTGCATCATGGGGTTTTGGAGTTTTGAAGGAGTTGGATTAGGTGGTTAGGGATGGTTTGATTATTAGAAGCCACATTTCTCAATTTCTTAAACTTGCTCTTTTATGAGTAACATCAGAATTGAAACTTCAACTATGCATTTAAGAGGGAATAACCACTTTAGTTGCTTTGATAGTGAAGTGTGGGGCTAACAACTCCATTTTAAATGTTTTATGCTCAAATATTTTGCATGTAAGCTTGTATTTGCAAATGAATACTTTGATTGTTGATCTACTTTGATAAATATTTGTCAAACTTAAGTGAACTGATAAAAAGTGCAGGAACTTGGCAAGAAGAGTTGCTGATAGATTTCAAAGTTTTCATTCTTGCTATTGTGAGAGAGATTTGAACTGTGAGGTTTTTAAATTTAGCTTGTGTATCAGGTTAGATTGATTATTAAGCGAGAGAATTTGAACCTCTCTTCTCATGAGGATTTAAGCATTTTAAAAAGTTGGTTTTTGGGCTGGGAAAGATTGCTGTTCTTATTTTGGGTTTCTTTTTTCAAGCATGCACAGGAACCCTCAGAAGATCACTAGGTGCTTTTGGTCCTTTCTTAACATTTCCATTCTGTGTTCGTAAAAAATCAAAAACATATTTTTCCATCTCCTTGAAGTATTGTAGAGTAAAGAATTTCAGTTTGACTATGTCATGAGGGCTGCTGTAGGGTGGGTTCAAATTCAATTTACACAACAAATCATTCAGTTGTTGTCATTGCCCAATAAATGGTCTTGTTGTTCTACCATGTAAAAATGTACCATTGGAAGCTTAGAAATCAAGTGAAAATAAATTTAGATCCCATCTTAGCTTTCAAATATAAGGGGTAATCAAGAGCTGAAACAGGATTGTAATCTCATCCCAAATTTTGAAAGTGCTGATGCATGTGCTTTTGTTACATTTTTAGTTGGTCTTTCCTACAATTTCTATTACAGTTTCTTTTACTATCTTGTATTGCTCAGCAAGGTCTTATATTGGGAGTGCATTTATTTTCTGTTAATTAGTTGACAAGATCAAAGTTTGTGTTACTTAGTAAGTCATGTAAATTGTAATGACAAAGATGTTTTGTTATGATTTATTATCATCACACAGTTGACGGGGATTGTATATGAACACGTTTTGTGCATGCGGAATACACATTCTTGCTAGTTATTGGCTAGGGGAATTTTGTTTGAAATACCTTTTATTAGGTAATGTCTTACAGATTGCTGAACAAATTTTAAATTTAGCAGTTGATAGTATGATATGTTAGATTTTTGTTATATCATATTTGTATACTATTTTTTGGATATACAATGCTTTTCATGAATGATTGCCCCATGGATCATTAATGTTTATGCTATATTTTGTTACATTATATCTATAAGACTATAAAGTTGATTATTTCAGGCTGCAACATTTCTTGTCCTTGTTAAAATATATGTTCAAGTATGGTCCCTGTTGAGTCGTGTATTTTCAATCAATTTGAGTAGAACTTCAATATGATTGCTATCAATTCTTCTGTATAGAACTTCAACTCTGTAATTTTGCACTGTCATATCCAACCTCCTTGTTTGATAAGTAAAAAATATCAGGAGATGCAAGGGCCTAATGATGTTTTTAGACCACCCAACCTTATAATTTTTGGATTACATGTTTGATTAGATTTGATTCATTTGGCTTGTTGCTTATCAAATCCAACTTCTTTGTCGAGCCTCATGTATTCATTTAGGCTAATCTATCACTTAAGTTTTCTGGTGACCCACTCAGGTGCTTTAGTTTCATGTTTTATCCAATTTATTGGGGAGTTTACATAGGAGTATCTCTACACTCATATGCTGACTGGGCTCTTAGTGTGTTTATTTGTACTTGAGTTGCCTATACTAAAGTGCTTTTAGGATTATACTCCTATGTAAACTCCCCAATCAATTGGATGAACCATGAAACTAAATTATTGCCAGTTGAGTTACACTCAACCTTGTTAGATTTGCCATGAACTTGTATAGTTTTATGTTTTTTTGTCAGGAAAAGTGACTTTCATGCTAGACTACTTTAAGACAAATATGACTAGTTTAATACAAAGAAGCAAACATCTGGAAAAAAATGCGATTATACCTGATTAATCAGGAGTCGGGGGTTTTGCCGATTGTTTCCCCCCCCCAAATCGGAATTAATCGGTTAACCTTGGTCAACGATTTTTCCAAAAAAATCATCAAAAAACGTAAAAAAAACACTATTTAAATGCATAAAAAATCGCGGAAAAAAACACATAACCTAAACGGCACAAATACCCTATTTTTCATTTAACAGAGTTGAGGGCAGACGGAAATTTCTCTGTGCAAGTCGAGGGCAGACGGAAATTTCTCTGTGCAAGTCAAGGGCAGACGCAGGGATTCACGAATTTACCAGAGCTGACTGCAAGCTGCGATTCTCAAATTTCCCGAGCAGAGCTGCATTTACTTGGAGCCAAGCCAGGTATTTGCCGGGTTACCCCATATTACAGACTAAATTCATTTTTTGTAATATAGTCTCACATTTTTTGTGACATTACAGAAAATGAATTTAGTCTATCACAAATAAAATATATTATTACAAATTAATAACTAAATTAATTTTCTGTAATATATGTATTATCTATTACATTATCATTATCAATATAATAGATAATACATATATTACAGAAAATTAATAGTTTTTTATTGTTTTTCTGCAATTTTTTATGTTTTTTTGTAAATCCGATTTTTTCCTGATTTTTTCAAAAAATCTTATGCTTTTGTTTTGCCAATTATTCCCCAAACGATTAATGCTTCCTTGGTTTAATCTGCTATTATAATGAGGCGAAATCATTGCATTAAAGAAACGGTGTCTTGGCCAGATGTTTTGTCAAATGGTTACCCTTCATGTTCCACATTTTATATCCATTTTACGAGAGGACATCTTCACTTATTCTGTATATCAGTGGGATCATTTCTGTTTAGCTGCGTGTATGGTATTTCAATAATGATTTTATAAGCCATGTAATGCGATACAGTATTGGCATTATGAACCTCCTCTACAGATTTCTGCTTTGGAGGACTCTGAGATGGTAGTTGCCTTGCTTGAACTCTAAAACTCTAAGACATTAGCTGATCTTCATTCACTGTAGCCATTAACATCGTACACTGAATGAGGGGACTGGATGTTTTCATTTTATAAGAAGCTTGTTTCCTTCAATGTTGGAAAACATAGATGTGTCTAATTATAACCAGATATGATATTGCCATTGTATTTTTGACCTTTGTGGCATTGACAATAAAATCCATTGCCCTAAATGGCATGCTATTCTTGTGGCAAAAGCTTCCAAACATTTATTTGTGGTTGGCATCTATATCAAGAAGGATTTATTATGAATTTTTGTTACGATCCTGGGTTGAATTTAGGGTGGATGATAAAGTTATTTCTTTATTTGTAGTATAAATTGCATATAATTGTCTCATAGGACGAGCTCATTATGTGTCATGAGAATGTTAAAATCTTGTCATAGAGGTCATGATGAAGTAACAATGAATCTTTGTATAGGAAGTGCAGAGAGTAAGAAAAAAATGATTATTATTTTAGGTCTCATGTATTTAAAAAGAGTAGTCATAGGTGTCATACAGAATTGCCTTAATAAGTTAGGTGATCCGTTTTCAACTTTTCTGACATGGACAAATTAGAGTAAAGAGATACTGGAGAATGGAAGTATGTGGATGGTCAGTGCAAAACTAGTTCTCTGCATTTGTAGGGCTGATGCTACTCAACATGGAAAACATGAAGCGGCAAACCTTGTAGAATTGGGATATCTTGGAATGGTTGGTTTAAGATGACTAATATTGGACCAAGTGCAGTGGCCAGATTGCTCTTGGAGATTACTTGGCCTAGACTACACTCAGTACTTAAACAGTTCTTTAAAAATATCAAATGGTACTTAGATTGTAATAAAGTGTTGTTCGGGATCTTTTTCCAAATTTTGCTGATGGTCTTCTTTTCTCTCCAAATACCGTGGATTCTTTTTCACAGAACTTTCAGAAGTCTTTGTTAAGAGAACTGTAGGATCTCACAATTCCACATTTTTCAATTCTAGCTGGCATGAGTTTTCCAGTCCATGTAGAATTTAAAGATTGCTTCTGAAATCAACTGTGTATGTTTTTGTATCAATGTTTCGGATCACACGTAGTGATCCATCATCAGGAAGAGGAGAGTGAAAAATAGGATTGCAGTCATAGTCTTAAAAAGAGGCAATGAGGATGACATGTGGACTGGAGAATGAGGGACAAAGGAGAGGAAGAAGCAGTGAAGAAGGAAATTGAAGAAAAGGAATGATGCAAAGTTTTTAATTCTACTTCAGCTTTTAGATCTTTAGATTCAGTTTATACCTTCTGTCAACTAAGTGCAGGAAGCGCAGTTATTACCTTGTATTCTCAGCAGACATGATAATATTACAACAGATCTCAATTTTTATTGTCTGGATTTGAGATTTTCCAGATTCAGATGGTAGTGTTCTAAATAACGGCAGATGTCTGGCAGTTTCCATAGTTTGGTTCACAACAGTTTTTTCTACTACTTGACTAATCTTTGATCTTTGATCAAGTGCAGTGTCCATATTGCCTTTGGAGGTTACTTGGCCTGGGCTAGTATTCAGTTGTAAGTTCTATAAAAGTCCTATAGACTACTTAGTTCGTAACAAAGTGCTGTTTGGGATGTTTTTCTAAATTGTGGTGATGATTTTCTTTTTTTCAGACTTTTTCACTGAATTTCAGATTTCAGTCTTAAAAAATCTGTTACTCAGAGTATAGCAACAAAAGTCTTTTGGGGAAAAAATTGGCAAACTAGAAGTATAAGATTTAAAAAGAAAATCAAGAATAAACTGAGAAAAAAATGAATTAGAAAAAAACATCAAAAAATGTTGACAAGGACACAACCCTTCATCAATTCTTCCCGTTCCTTTCTTCTTCCATTAATCCTTAGTTCACATGCTGCCTTCTTTCCTCCTTCTCCCCCTCTCAAATGGGGTTCTCTTCTCCCTTTTATATCTCATGTTTGAGGGAGTCACAACTTTATGTTTCATCTCTTTTGACCATTCATAAATAGAGAGTTTAGCCCATGAATTGTCCAATAAAAAGTTTGTCTAAAATAGCAGAATGCAGTGGAGCATGTAAGCTTTGCTACTAAATGATTCTTTGGTAAGTTTTGTATGAAGTTGATAAAGTTATTGCTAAGTTAACTATAAAACAGTTCACTGAATGATATGCGAGTAAACCTCTAGTCTTATTGTGTTATGTGAGTGGATGATAAAATGTTACTAACAACACTGCATTCCAAATTATTATTATTAATATCAAAAGAATGTTTGATCATAGAGACTGTGCTATCATAATGAACTCTGAAAACTGAGAAAAAAATTATTAAGACATCAAAACAACTACAAACATGTTTGAATCCCAATAGGATAAAAGAAAAGATAAATTTTATCATTGCAAAATTTTCAAGTAGGAAAGTTCAAAGAATATATCATCCAAATAAAAATATAATCAATCAATAAAAGAGAAACCATTTCTGTTAACATATATAGTCAATTGGGCACGAATTATACATTTTTAAAGATTCTATGTACAAAACCAAGTCATATTCAAAAGATTTTCTATTAAGCCAAACCTTCAAATGTAGTCAAAGTACTGACTCATATAAAGTAGAAATAAGAGATGGACACAAAACACATGTAGGATAATTATGCGTAATGTCAGAATAAGCATGCAAAATCAGAATGACCAAGATTTTGATGTCACAAAGATTTGACATCTTGGTGCAATATTGGGTTACAATATAAACATCAGGCTGATGTTTTTATGCAGCCATCTTCTTCCATCTTCTTCCATTAATCCTTAGTTCACATGATTTGAGATTTTCTAAATTTAAGTAGAAGTGTTCTATATAATGGCAGATGTCTAGCGAGTTTCCTTATTTTGTTTCACAGCAGTTTTTTCTGTTTTTTCCCATTTATGACATATCTGTTTCAGCATATTTGGAGGATGATATTAGCCTGGAGAATATTGGATTCCTTTAATCAAAAAATCTAAATATCTAAAAGTGATTCATGATCATGATTTATAGTCTAGGCTGTAGGATTCAAAGATTTAAAGGTGATGAAGTTTCTGCACTATAGGAGGATTTTCTCATGCTAGATGTTATTGGATTCCAATAAACGACATACAAATATATATAAGAATCTTATATGGCTGCAATTTACTGTTTATGATGTGCTTTTTCTTGGAAGTTGTATCTTTCAAAAGCAGTCTTTTAATGCATGAGTTGCACCTTCAAGCTAGATCACCATTAGGCTTAATAGTAACATTGGAGAGGTTTCATTTCTACCAAATTGGCTTTGGACTCGCTAGCTGGCCTTATGTGCGTACTTTGTGCATTAACAAAATTGCTTTTTCAAGAAGAACATATACAGCCAAGCTTGCAAATGTCATCATTATGGTAATCTCTTGATTTGGGAAAGACCATCTTTGCCTTTGGACTAAAGGTTTAGGTAAGCCTTGGATGAAGTTTATAAGGAATAAGATTGGGTATTGATTGCCATTGGTGTGCACAAGCAGCACTTGTTCCATACATGTTTTGCTCTATCTGCTGCTTGTTCCATACATGTTTTGTTACTGTTTCTGATTCTTCTTGCAGCATTGATATGAGATTCAATTATGTGGTGCGTTAAGGTCTAGGCTATTTCTAAGTTTATGGTCTGCATATTATTGGTAGGAGATACTTCTTGCAATCGTCACCTGATTTCCAGATGAATATTAAGCAATCAATATTGGAATTCACAAAGAGAAAGGGACAAAATTCAAATACTAATGGGGGCCTGATCTTATAAAGAGGCATAGTTTGAGGGAGGCAGTAATGTTGTCAAATGGATTATGTACAAGCTTGCTAGAAGGGAATAGATTGAAGATTAGCTTGGAGAAGATACCCTTTATAAAGCATGAGATAACTAGTCTGTGCGTATGGATGCAAATTTTAATGAGTAGTTCTGCAGTATTCAGTCCTGCACTTGCTATGATGGTCTAACGTAGGCTATATAGTGCAAAGTACTAATGGGTTTCTTTGACAGTAGAAAGCAGCAAGTTGACATCAAGTTTATCTGTTACCAAATTCACTTCAAGGCTTTTGCATCTACAGCTGGGACTCGCCACATTTTTGTCAAATATTTACATTATTAATTTTGCCAGTAGCATTAGATTGTTTATTTGTTGCCATGGCCAGTAGGTACTGGTGCTAATAATTTGCTCTAATTTTGCAATGTTGTTGATAAGATGAACATTTGAACTGTAAGCATCTTTATAATGTATGTTGTTGCATTGGTGTCATTTCTCCAATTAATGTCTGAGAAGAGCCGAGTTCTATGGCTTAGCACAGTCAACAGAAATGAATTTGGTTTAATGGGAAGGAAGAGAAAGACAGTCAATGTGTTTCACTGGTGTAAGTTGAACACAGAAGCAGATGATTCCATCTACACCATTAGGTGTTGCTATGCTTGCTTTTCGTACCAGCTTGTAATCTGCATGGAAAATTACAGATAATTATTTCAAAGTTGTGCTGCTTAAGTTTTAGTTTAGGTGAGACTGGTTTCAGCAACATTAATGGCGTGGCACCAATGTCACAACTTTAAGAACAATAGAAGTGGAAGTTTTTGAAGTAGGGTCTTATATAAGTAAACTGCTGATAAATCTTATAATAGAATGTGATAAATGGTGATGGTAATTAATTGAAGGGGAATAACATTATCCAGAGACGACAAGTTCTGATGTGGCTTTAACATGGCATGGGTGTTGTTAGATTGCCAATGCAGCTTTAACAGAAAACCATTAAGGTTTTATATTGAGCATTGCTTGTCTTATGTTGAGGCTTTCATGCAGTGTTCCACGTGGACACGTCCCCCCTCCAAAAAAAACCCGCGTCCCCTATAGGGGGACGTTTCCAAGACTTGTGGACTTGGGGAAACGTACCCCCACAGCACCACCACTTCTGCCACCTCTGTTGGGGATTTTGCTGGGTTGCTTGCTATGTCACATGCCATTACATACTGATTGAAACCTTTAACTTCGTGAAAACTAGTTCCTTTATAAGGCTCTCACAGAGATGTTATGTTGCACATTCTGCCTTGAAGATTTCAATTCACCTCTATTTTTATAGCAGCACTGACCCCCCCCCACCTCTGCTCTGCCGCCGTCCCCTTGTCGTCCCCAAATTTAGGCCGTTGGTCTTCCCGTCTCCAAAACCTGTCTCTGCATCCCCCAGTCAGGAAACTCAGTGGAACACTGATACATTGCTTTCATTTATTTTTATCTTTCCAACTAATAAAAGTAGACCTGTTTGTTGTTTATAAAGCTGAAAAAGATTTGAGGCTGGTATGAAAGAAAGCTTCTCTAGAAGTTGCCCAAGCTTCAAAAGGACAGAATTTGGTTTCTGTTTGGTCTGTTATGTTTTCGTTAGTGTCAGCAACATATATCATAGCATTTGCTTTTTCTTGTTTCTCCAATTGATTTCTTGTATGCTTTTTATTGTTTAATATAAATGGATATTTTTTTTCTTTTGTAGGTGGTTGATTGCCGGATTGTGGTAGATCCAAGAACCCGTGAATCAAGAGGCTTTGGATTTGTAACTATGGATACCCTTGAGGATGCAGAACGTTGTGTCAAATACTTGAATAGATCTACACTTGAAGGGCGTATCATCACTGTTGAGAAGGTTAGTCTTCATAATCTTAGAGGTGTAAAAGTAGCCAATGAAAATGAACATAAATTTGATTACACAAGTTTTGCTGATGTGATTGGCTCATTTGGAGTGGTTGGACCTCCAGAGAATAACGACCCTTCCCTGCAGCATCAAGCTCTTTTAAGTTTTAGTGTCTGCATCAGCTTGTAAGGTGTTTCTCGAAAATCAATTATTCACTTGATCAGCTGTCGAGCTGTCAATGGAGCGAATGCCTTCTTTCACAAATACAACCTTACGAATGTTGTTGTAAACGAGTTGGGCTCTACTACAACATGTTTTATCAGAACATCAGCGCCAATTGCTTGTAGAGGTCCAATATCCTTTCTCTTTTTGTTTGATTGTTGTAAATTTGATTCTAGTTCTACCAACCTGGTAAGCAGTATTAAATTAGCTCTATGGCTGCTAAGGTGCAACAACTTTGTTGTGAACAAGCTTCCTGCAGAACGACTGTAACTTCAAAACCTAGTTTGATAGGCATGCCTAAGTAGCACAATGATTTAAGTGAGAGTACAGCTGATATGTTCCTAGATTTACTTTGGGAATGAGTAGGCACCAAATTTAATGTGATTGTTTTAAATGTACGTGGCATTATTAATTTGTTCATCCCTTATTGTCTAGAGCAAAGTTTGTTTCTCTGGGTGAGTTTAGTGCTGCATACAATTTGAAGCATAACTTTATTCAGCCCAATATGATCTGCAGACTTCCTTTCTCGTTGAGGGCATATAGATGTCCTTTTATAGGCATGCCTTTTGGAAGTCTTGTGCTAAACGCTTTTGGATCTTATTGCTGTGTATGCAGGCAAAGCGAAAGAGGGCAAGAACACCAACACCTGGTTCTTATCTTGGCGTTAGGGGTCTGTATTAACACTCATGCTCATAAATATGTTTCTCATGACCTAATTGATATAATTTTTTTGGTTTCCTCCAATTTTGTATGTGCTGAGCTCATCTTGAAAAGCAAGATCCAATGCATTGATTTATTTCAGTTATGATGCAATTTCAATTGTACATTTCTAGAAGAAATATTGGTTAGATAGGCAGGTATGAAGCAAGTTGGATACATCTGATTCTCTCTACATGACAGCTGCTGTTCGCCCACGTTCTTATGGGGGGAGGTATCGGGAGAGAGATAGAGATAGAGATAGCTATAGTTCACGTCGTTCACCGCACTATTCACCTTATCGTGGAAGTCGAGAACGAGATTATGACAGAGATGGTTCTCCTATTTACTCAGGTCGCAGTTACCGCAGGGATAGGTCAAGATCTCCAGTATACTCCCCATATCGGCGGTAGTGCACCTTGTCCTTTCTACCAAGGAATTTCATCCATATGAATTTTAAAACAAGATGTCTGATTTTATGTTATTGTTTTACATCTTTACATCTTTATCAATTTAAGTCGCAAATGACTATAAATATTTTAGAGGCTGCGTGCGTACATTGGGATATTGGTTTGGCCTTATGGCCTTAAATTTTATTTTTGTACTGATTTGCAAAAATATAAAAATTTGTGAAAATATTATCAACTGCTTTTTCCCCGAAGACCAAGTTTTCATTTTCTCAGAAAGGAAATTCCTCAATTGGAAGAAGTATCAAGATCTTACAATTTTACTGTATTTGCTGATCAAGATTTACTGTATTTGAATCTAATTTTTAGGCTGCTTGAGCAAACTACGTATATATTTTTTAAAATTTATCTAATTTAAAAATACATGAATATATATTTATTATTAATATATTAACGTTATCTTCTCAAAAATATATAATGACTTATGCTTTTGTCGTCCTTCAATTCTTTTACTCAATTGGCTAACTAGGCGTGGGTTTCTTTTCTTTTCAATTATTTCTCCCTTTTCCTAACTAATTTGTTTTAGGACTTATGAATTAGTTCATTATCCTAATTTCCCTTTTTCTATTATAATTAAATACCATTTATTTAATTTGTTAATTATGAGATTTGTGGGAGAAATTAATAAATAAATATTTATTAATTTATCCCAACTTCTCCTTTTTTCTAGCTTCCCTCTTTTCTAGCCTTCCTCTTTCCTCCTTTTCAAATGCCAATTTGCCCTCCATAATTTCCTCTCAATTAGCCCTAATTGTGCTTCATGAAGTCAATCTTCACCGTTGATTTTGTTCGATCTCATCTGTCCAATATGCCTTTCAAAAGTCTATAAATTGAGGGTCTCTTCCTCATTAAATTCAACAACCACATTTTGAGTATCCTTATGCTATTTGAATTACCTCATTTGCCATGATTTTGCCATTTTCTTGCCATCATCTTGCTTTCAAAACACTTGTATTTGTTGTTGAGAGCCACATACATTCGATTGAAGGAGAAAGACAAGCAATGGAAGAGAATGGAAGAAATGTTTGTACCCGTTTGCGTTTACTTTTAAGCATTTTGTTTTCATACTTCTATTGATGTGATTAGGGTTATTTTCATGATTTTTTATTTTGTGGTTGGCTTTATGATGTCATGATGTTTTTAACCAAATTCCTAATCTACATTTTCTGGTGAACCCAACGTGAACATGCTTCCTCTAATCCATGTTTGAGTGTTTTGAGTGATTGCAAGTCCTAATTTCATGAAATTGAGCTTCTTAGGGGCTTCGATAACACTTATGTGCACTTGAAACCAGAACCTGCACACTTGAAGCCCACTTTTGCACACTTGACAAAGATATCTATGCATTTATAGCCTAGATCTGTGCACTTGTAGCCCAGACCTACACACTTGCAGCTTGGACCTGCATAGTTGTCTCAAGGCCTTCCAATTTGTAGTTTTTGATGTGTTTTATTTCATGCAAGCTTAAATTGGTGTTTTAATTGGTTAATCATGGCTTAAAATAAACTCACATAGCTTTAACTAGGTTTTTAGGATAAAAGAACAACAATTTTTCACTTTCTTTTATGCAAAAGGTTAAAAAGAATTCTCAAATCTAGTTAATGGCTTAATTGAATCAAATCTTTTCAACCTTAAGGCAAATTGACCATATTTAGTCTAATTAGGGTTCTAGGTGGATCAATGAACACACAACCTAATTAGGAAAGGAATGAACAACAAATTCAACAAAATAGCCTTATTAGGGTTTCTAAGACAAGAAGGTTTGCATTTCATTCTAAAAGGTTTCAAAACTTGCATGTTGGCAAAGTAAGATTTCAAATCACATCTATATGCATCATTTGACTTTATAATGGCTTAAATATGAATAATGTATTGTTACCATGGTAAAATTTGGGGTCAATTAGGGTCATTTAATCAAAATTAGGGTTTTTATGGTTAGATCAGGTATATAGTTGGCAAAATTGGTCTTTTGAATGATTCTAGATGTTTGATTTGCAGATGGTTTCTAAACCCGAGCACTTGCGAACCCGTTCTACGTAGTTGCATGCTCTGTTATGTAGAGTTGCTTGCTCCTTTCTATGCATTTGCAAGCTGTTTCTGCACAGTTGTGACCTGTTTTTGCGCAATTGTTTGACCAAAATGCTAGAATTTATTGAAACTACTAACATTTGGATGCAAGACATTTTCAAAGCCAAATTTTGAAATAAAAAGTGTGTGTTTTCATAGATAGATAACACTTCAATTGGTATTTTAAAAAGAACCTTTATTTTTTGTATTTGGCACGCTTGTGCATGTGTTGAGTCGACCTACCGCTAACACACACTAGCCTCTCTCATGGCTTTGTGGTCTTGGGTGCAAAAGGAAAGTGTTAGTGACACTCAAATTTTTTTTTTCTTAGAAGGGCTCGCCTCCCGATTTGTGAGAGGGAACGACCCAAGTGGTACTTCTTTAGCTCACTATATAAATAAAAAAGTCAGGTGAAAACCACGACTGCTTGGTGATGTGCATCTATACACCAACGGTTCCCTCAGTATCCACATTCATGTGAGATGCATAAAAATCCTTTAACAAGGATCGTGATAGGCTCTTAAATGAGCCACCACTGCATGGGTAGACGCCAAGTTTCGTTGAAGTTCCCCCACCAAGAACCAATGTTTTAGTAGCCCACCTTCTACTTGTTGACTCAGGAATTGTGAAACATGCATTCTGAAGACACCCCTCATGTACTCTTCAATTTGAGATTGAAAATTTATCGAGATCTTCAGGTCTTTAGAAATTCAAAGCTTGGTATGCCCGAGAAGCTAGTGTCATGCAAGGCAGAGCCAATGCTACCAAGCTTCTATCTATCCCGCTGAATGTAGTATTTTATTGCAAGGGGATTCAACAAGTATTGTCTAGGCCAAACTTTTAGGTTGTAAATACTGAATGTGCTTTTATTTTATGAAAAGTCAAATAGCCTTCCCGTCTTCTATATTTGTTGACATAAAAACTCTCAAAACAAAGATCATATAAAAAACAAAGTCACAAACAACAATTTGGTCACAAAGATTCAAACAGGGTCTTCAAAATCAAAACTTATGTCAAACATCAAAGCTATCATCCAAAAATTCGAAAAGGTCTTCAACAACATGGCTTGTCAAAAATTTGGACTCCTTGATTTCAACATTCATGTCATTTTAGGTTAGGTCTTGCATTTTCCAACCTTAGGTCCTAGAACCTATTCATTGCCATTCTTAGCTGCATTGTCATTGTCCTTTTGCGTCTAGATCTCAAAATCATTTCCTAGGTCTTGGTCATTCATACCCTTACATTGTCCTCATTATCCCAAAATTAGGTCTTGACTTAAATTGGATTTTCCGTATCCTAAATCATTTATCCTCATAACTTTTCATTGTGTTAACCTTATCATTGCATGGTTCTAAAACCTTATTCTTGTCTTAGGCTGATTTCTCATATCATATCCTTGCACTATCCTTGGTTCATATCACCAACTTGCATTTAGTCTCCAAAATTGGATTTGTCAAACTTGAAAAATTAAATCTTTAGATCATAACTGAAGTTATTGTTAGGAAGTCTTGACCTTGTCCAAAAATTTGTCCTTTTATCAACACTATCACGTCAAACATAGTTTAGCATCTAAGCGATTAGTGAGTTATTGTCCTTTTGTCCTATCATTTTGTTCTTTGTCAATTAAGGTCTCAACTTCATTTTGATATCCAAAGGTTACATCTTTAGGTTTGCATTCCTAAAAGTTATCCAAATATTTAAAAACAACAAAAACATAGGTTTCATTGTCGTCCTTTAGGATTGCATCTTGTCATTCCTTAGTCTAATTTGTCAAAAACTTAAAAAAAAACATAGATTGAATTCTTGTCATAGATTGCATTATTATCCTCTAAGATTGCACTTAGTTGCATCTCATTATCATCCCAAAACTTAAGTCCAAAAACATAAGTTGCATCTTTACTTTTAGGGTGCATTTGTCATTCCCTTAGTTGCATTGCATCCTTAAAAGATCCAAAAATCCCAAAAACACTGCATAGTGACATTCTTGTTGAAATGATATCCCAAGTTTCTTGGAGACAACAAGGTTCGACATACCAATCCATGTTTATTCCAATTGATGATACCCAGTTGAAACACTCATAATTCAATATGACCCAACAACAAGGCAATACCATGCAACCAAGTCTTAATCCAAATGTGGGTCCATTTATAAACACACAACTAGAATATGGCATGGTTCAATTAGGACCACCACCAAATTTTAAACCAATTTTCGTAGCTATGGAACCAAGATTTGGTAGTGTTCAACCTAGATTGCCCTCAAACCAAACAATCATTCAAAACCAAACCTCAAGTTTGCATCCAGAACATTGAAATCCTTGTTTGAACAAGACTAGTCCTAGCCCACATTAAGTTTGGCTAGAGAAAATGATGAGGGAAGTTCAATCCCAAATACCACCAATCATAAGAGAATCAGAATCATGAATCAAAATCAAAATCAGAATCAAAATTGGAATTCGAATCATACCAACCTTCATTTTCTTATGAGACTAGACAAACATATCAAGCTTTGTATTCCAATCAAATAATTTCTCCTCCAATTCAATCAACATCGGAGTCATACCAACCTTCATGTTCTTATGAGACTCCACCTTCACAAGTAACCTATCCTTCCTACTAGTCCAACTTGTTGGGAAAATAAGTGTTGTACACCTTGCATAATAATATTTATATATTATGTGGTTTTCCCATGAACATGTAATGTAATATTTATTTATTTGATGTTTCACATGGATGTGTAACATGTAGAGATTCTTTGGGAATGTTCTCGAGACCACTTGATGAGTTGTATTGTAATATTGGGATATTATATTGTATTTATTTAATATTGGGGAATGTAATTTTATAGAGTACCCAATATTAGATGTGGGGTCAATGGGGTAGTTAGCCCATGGTATTTTCACATGGTTTTGTAGTACATGGTTTTGATGTAATACCACTTGGTGGTTTGTGGGAGCTTGTGTCTATAAAAGAAACCACAAGGGTAGTTGTTTGGGTTAGCCAGTTAGCCAAGTTTAGCATTTGTGGAGGTTGGAAGCATGGTATGGGATGCGTGGTTACATGCTTGTTCACATGGAGTGCTTGTTGATGCCTGGGATTTCAAAAGCTTTCACGGTTGTATTGTAATGTTGCATTGGTGAATAATACACGACGATGAATGCTTTAGGAGGCTAGGTTTTTCCCTCATGAGGGTTTTCCCAGGGTATATCTTGTGTCATCTTTGATGGGTATGTTCTATTATTTGCATATGGATTCTATGTGATTATTTTCTTGAAATCTAAATTGGGTTATGTGGAAATTGTCATCAAGTTGGCTACAAGTTTCCTTACACAACTTATACATGGCTCAAAGCTATCCAATCTCCACGCTCCCATCATCCCAACCTCAAACACAAAGTTCGTAATTCACACATCCTTTCAACCAAGCCCAAATTTCAAACATGTTAGACCAATTCAACCAAGTCCCAAATCAAATCCCATTAAACGAAAACCCAATCCAAAATCAAAATGTAACACCAAACCAAAACCAAATCCCACATAAATCATGACACATTGTAACACATCAAAAGTTGGTCAACAAGTGTATATTCCTCTTACAAATTTTTGTGTGTGTGCGTGTGTGGAACCCCTACAAGTGATGCTCAAAAACCAATTTTAAAATTTTTTCTTAAAAATAAACTTTATAGCCCCTAAATTATGTTTTCCTATTTTATGGTTTGAAAATTGCACTGTTTGTAATACTAAATTTAAGACCAAGTTTTAGACACTTTACTAACATTTTCTCATTTGTAGAACACCTTAAAAGAACAGTAACCAAAACTATCAACTAGTTTCTAGGGGTTGAGAGGCCCATAGACTCGTAACACCCTCTAAACTTTTCTATGCTTACTGACTTTTGTTAAACACACTTAATATAAAACAAACACATATAAACATCAAGGAAGCATAAAGAATACATGAATTGAAAATACACAAGGCATGAAGGAAACATGCCAAGATTGAGGTAAACACATAAGACACACAATACATGTAAGATAATTGTAAAACATACAATGATAATGTAAGCAAGAAAAGATTCCAATTTAGCAATGTAAGGAAACCTTGGTATGAAAAAGTATCTCAATACAAAGCATCATCCCCAAAATATAAAGAACACATGCAATAACTTACTATAACAAACACATGCAATAACTCAATACAAGAACATAATTATATGCAAGAATGCAACAAAACACATGCAAGAATTTAGCTAGTACAAACAGTCAAGGGTAGATGACTCTGGCACTAGCTTGCTTTGTTGCTAGGGGTCATGCACATTGCAAAAGCCTCCATGGGTCTATCAATTTGGGTTACGCTGTATTACCATGGATGAACAACATTTGAGGGAGCATAAATAAAGGATAACAAACTAGCAAGTTGTATTATGCTAGGTGATCACAAGGTGTAGAAATTCACAAACTAGCAAGCTATGTTATGCAAAGTGAATGTGTATGGCTAAGTCATATGAGTTCTATTGACCAACAATCTATATGTTGGGTGATTCAAAGATCACCAAAATTGCAAGAGATAGGTCGATAACCATGCCTTATGGGGCACTATGCAACACAACATCACCACAAAGGGGGTACATCAATGAAAACATCAAACAAAAAGGAGGCCATTTATGCCCCCTTAAGGTGTTAGCATATTAGTATGTTGATATCTTAAGGAAAAGAAGATGTTTCATAATCATGGATGCACACCTTTAGAACAAGGGGATGGGGTCCTCATTAGGGATACACCTTCGAAAAAAGGAGAGGGGATCCTAAAATAAGGATACAACCTAAGTTAGAATACGGGGAAGGGGTCCTCATTAGGGATACACCTTCGAAAAAAGGAGAGGGGATCCTAGAATAAGGATAGACACCTCTCAAACACTAGTTATCCTTGTCCCTTATGTATAGGTGAGGATAACCACACTAGAGATGATCATGTTGCTATCGTAGAGAAAGAATGGTTACAATTGATATTGTACCGCCATGAATGACCATGATCCTCCATATAAGTCTATGAATGTCACATAGTGAGTAACCCAATTTTGCTTGTCATGTGAAGAACATGTACATCAACCAATGGGAGGGTGATATCACCATAGCCCTCAAGGTCTATCATTCACTAATGAAATGTTCACATACTCAATGATATACATAGAAAGAATGATTATGTTTATGAAATTTTTATAGGAGGAAGAATAATCGAGTGGGTATTAAGGAGCCTCAACAAGATTTTCTCTTCTTTACAAGAAGAAGATTTAGACAATGGAGGAGGGGATGTAGATAAAGGAGAAGGTTGAAAACCTAAACATCTTTTATAAAGGTATGATGTAGGTTTCTTAGGAGCCTTAACTTCTTTTTCCGTGCACCCTAATCTATATTTATTATATTCAATTTTAGAAATTTTTTTGAATCTAGGTCCTAATTCACAGGGAGGTGGAGAGGCTACATTATTAAACTTGTTTATATGAGAAGTATTATGGAATTTTGAAGAAATGGTAGCAAAATTAACATGAGAAGAGGGAACTATCCTTTTGCAAGAATATAGATCCATTTTGGGCGTTGAGATGTCAAGGTGACGAGGGTAAATCTTAGGTTCAATTAGTCCATGAGGGGTAAAATCCAAAGAGACCTAATTATCATTAATACATTTGTTAAAGTCTTAGGGAAGAATTGAGTAACAACTACATTTGGTAGAAGAATCTCCTTAGCAACTATTGCATAGGCCTTTATGTATGCATTTAGGACGTCTTCTCATTTAAGCTTGAAAATTGGCTTGGATAAGATGATTCCCCTCATCCTATGATCCAAGGGCTCTTTTGTATATCATATATATGTTCCTAATAATGGTCCATGGGTTAGAGGAGGTGACACCCCACACATTGATACCATTGAGCTTATGGGGTAGGTTTGAAAAGATGAGTAGGTAGGGTAGGTTGGATTTGTCTGTATTAATATTGAAGTTGTTGTGTAAGGAATGCAGACCTTAGGTGGTCCACTAGGAATATATTTGGTGGAGGTGTCATATATTGACTTGGACAAGGAGGCAAGAATGTCTCATTGCTATTACACAAATTGAGATTATTGTAAGGAGGTGTTTGGATTACTCCTTGGTTAGACTTATTGAAGATGTTAAGTGGAATAATGTTTGTGCAAGGTTTAGTAGGTTTTGGTATTGTATTATTTATAGAAGGTGGTTGATGAGATGGTTGAGTTCCACTAGTCTCAAAAGTCCGTATTCTCTCAACCGAGGTGATGATAAGAGCATAAGGGATGGCCTATCCTTGGTCTTGGCTAGGTTTGTTAATATTGGTCATGTGACCACTTTAAAGATGGTCTCACCTACTACAAACACAGTGTCCTTACCTCGTGTTCAAGTCTCACTTTGCTATGAGGCTCATTGGGAGGTCTAGTTTGATAAATATTGTTATGGTGTATGGTTTTAATGATTTTCACTTTATCCAACTTATTTCATAATTCGTCAACCTACTGCTTGATATACCTCATTCTCTTTCTCTAAGATGTTAAAAGATTTCTCTCTCATTTCAAGAGGTTTGGTGATGAATTTGGGGGGGGGGGATCAAGAATACATGATAACCTAGTGGAGATGATGCTCTTGAGATATTCCTTACCACATAGGATTTTCAAACATTTACATATTGGTCATGTCTTATGGTTCTAAATATGGACCATTTAAATTTGATTCCTAATTTTTAGTTATGAAATATTTAATCTCTTTGAATTTGATTATCTAGTTGTGGCCCACCTTTTAAGTCTCTCAAATCTTGATATATTCAAGGGTGTTGAGAGAGGGAATGCGAAATAAAATATGTGAGAGGAATGAAAGAAAACATGTATAAATATATATATTTTTTCTTCAAACAAAACACACCATTTTTTTGTGTGGATGGATGACTAGGTGGTATTATAATGTAGGTGGATTTTTAATACATTTAGATCAATGTTGTTTTCCATCCAAGTTGATCCTTTTAATGTGCATTAGAGGTTTTGACTGAAGCCATAATAGAAGGTGAAGTGGAGGTCCTTCTAGGTGAATGAATAGTTTGTTAGGCTGATCTTGTAGGTACTCGAGGATGGGATAGAAAAAGATGAATATAAGACACTAATTGGGGCTACCTATGCTTCTCGTAAGCTGAGGGTGAACTCTCATAATTGATGGGGTTAGAGAACACCTCAACTATTCGTATAGCACTTCAAGCTATTCATCCATGAGAAAGAGGATGGTAATAGTGGAAAAAGTCTCTTCCCATAACCTTAATGTTATATCTAACTAAATACCATGACACATTAGGTTGACAGAGGTATGTGTAAGGAATGACCCTAATATGTGCAAGTATTATGTTCATGGTTATCTTTTTGAATATTTTGATGTTCAAATGATTTGAATTTAAATAAAGTAAAGGAATGCTCTAAATATTAACTTTTTGAAAGAAAGAACTGAATAAAAATAAATAAACAACTTGCATAAGAAATAAGAAAACTAAACAAACATATGCACAAACAATGGTAAATAATAAAAAGAAAGACAAAGATAAACTATTTTTACCTATCTTTAATTTTATATATTAATAATTATTACTCCAATATATAAATATCAAATCCGCTTTCAATATAAAAAACAAAAACTGAGACAAAGACAAACTATTTTTACCTATCTTTAATTTCATATATTAATAGTTTTTACACTAAGAATTAAAATGACAACTAATAAAAACAATTTTTTTCTAATTTATGTCAAGAACAATTACAATAAATAAACTAAAAGAAAAATGAACCCATAATAAGTAATCTCTATGAAAAGTAAGCCTATCAATAATTATATTATTAAGCCAAGAGGCTTCTACAATGGCAACAAATTTATGCGTCAACATTTGAGGGTTTTCAATAATTTTGACGATCATTTGGTTTTCAATTATTTAAGGTTTAAAATAATAATTAATTAATATAGAATGTAAAATAATTAATAGATTAATAGATTTGGTTTTCAAAACCATTACAAGACAATTTCACTCCATCAGATAATAAAAAATTGCAAAAACGGTAATGCATCATTCTTTGAATTGTAGTCTTGTCATTGGCAAAAGTAATTTGGAGATAGAGAGGGATCAATTGTGTAGTTTCAACGTCAGATAGAAGTATGTGATATTGTTTTACAGATTTCATACTGTTTTCATATTGTAGGTTTGTTGAATATGAATTAATGAGTCTATTTTATTTGCAAAATAATTACAGAATCATCAGCATATTAATATTCAACTTTTTGAAAGCCACTTGAATTAGTTCTTCATTAGATTTATATCCCTTTTCTATTCCCTATAAAATCCCCAGAAATTAAATTTCATGTTAATCAAAACAAATCTTATCACTTAAGTTCCCTACACGTTACAGTTGTGTGATGTCGGGTTTGTTTGAATTCTTTTGATATCGGGTTTGTTAGAATTATCAATGCAATCCCCTATACTCACATGGGTTGACATTGGATTGGTTTCACTTTTTCATCTTCCCTGGAAGTCAAAGCTGTATAAATAGAACTACACAATCAAATATGCAAGTAATGCTACACATTTGCCTGACACATTGTTCCAAGCCTGATGATCTTGCCAATCATCTATAAATGGAGGATATCTTGCAAGTATTTTAGAAATGATGGTACCTCTTTCACTACGTTATCTCTCAGATCTGAAGGAAGTCATTTTTTTTGTGGGAACTCGCATCCAATTGGCAACGACCCTATGATGTGGCATTTTGTGGAATCACCATCCTTCCACCAACCGATTTGGAAAATATTTTGGGTCTATAATGTATTGTGATCTTACCCTATTTCACCCGCTTTGTATTGCCAGTTACAGACCTTTGAGGGGATTCGTTATCTAGAGGAAGGACATAAATAAACAATACAAAAATAGAGAACAAAACTACACACCTCTAAATTAGTAAGACTTCAAATAATGGAAGCTTATAAAGAGTGTTCCATTGGTTCAGTGTTAAAATATTATGAATTAAACGACACTAACATTAGAATTCAATTTTATATATTATTGTTACAATCTTAAAGTTATTCCAGTTCTTCCATCAACCTGTGGAAACTCATACATAGATATATATTTATTCCCTTCTTAGAGAAATTAACAACATACTCCATCAGTTTAAAAATAGTTTGGTTGTCTCATCTATTATGTAGATTTTTTTCAACTGCTCCATAAATCTCTTAGGTCTAATTATAGAAATATTTAGATTTCTTAAAATATGAAGTATAAAAGTTATTCCAGTTGTTCCATCAACATGATATATATTTATTCTCTTCTTAAAATATTATGATAAATTAAATGACACTAACATTAGAATTCAAGTTTATATATTGTTTTTACAACCTTAAAATTGAATTGTATGCAAAGCTCATTACATAGGAAAAAGATTGGATGAAAATATTGAGTAGTTTTAATGAAGTTTAATCTACTTAAGAATGATAAAAAGAAAAAGTAAGAAATTAAAAAAATTTAAAAATAGATATCCTATTTTCAATGCATCATTTTATTTTAATCTCTCTTTAAAAACAAAAAATGGATATCCTATTTTCAATGCGTCATTTTAACTAATAATTTTTTGCAATGATATGTAGTGCAATGCATGGTGAATCCAAATTAACCACCTATTTAATATGAAAGTAGATTTTTAGGTTATTATTCACGGGTAGAGGAGGTTTGACTTGGATTTGGGGTTGTAGAGGGATTCTTTAGCATTTATTCATTTGTGAATTTTTTCAGGAGGAGGTTTGACCTGGATTTGGGGTTGTAGAGGGATTCTTTAGCATTTATTCATTTATGAATTTTTCCAGGTTGACATTTATAGAAACATATGTGGTAGAATCTATGTTTTCATTATCTTTATGAATAGCTTCTTTCCAATTTTAATAAACTCATTTGAATTACAGAAATGAGGAGATCAATGCATTGGAGAAGGAATGTAAGATGCCAGTGAGAGTTGTAAATCTATTTTACAACTAATTATTGGTTCATTTAACAATTAAAAACAATGAATTTATTTCAATTTAAAAATCTCAAATGATTTGCATGCCAAAAGAAAAGATAGAATAAAAATGTTTCAAAATGTTTCTTATATGTCTAAATTAATTAAAGGTTATGAGTAAGATAATTTTACTTATAAGAAACTTTGAACTATTTTAAAATGTCTATATTTTAATTATAATAAACTTTGAAGCTATTTTTAAAATGTATTTATTTCATTAGAACAAAGTTTCACGGTAATCATTTCATTAAAGAATTCAAATAAAGAAAAACAATATCCATAAGAAAAGTACATAATATTAAAGAATTTTTTAATATTTTATAAAAAATAACAATAAGTTTTATGAATGCATTATCCTACAATAGTTACCTATTTATAGCCTTACCTTAACACTAAACTCTAATTAACTATAACCTTAACCCCTAAACCTAATCTCTCTAAATAAATGTAAACCCTAACCTAATCTTAAAGTTAACTCTAATCATATAGTTTTTAAATTTTTTAAATTATATCATAAAAGTTTAAACCCTTAATTAATTTTTTGGTTTGATTACCATTAGGTTTGATAAACATTCAAAAGCATACTCGAATAATTTCAAGTTCTATAAGTTTTAGTATTAAATTTATTCTAAAACTAATTGTTGATTCATTTAACAACATTTAAAAATAAATTTATTTTAATTTTAAAATTTGAATTAATTTTCATGCAAAAACAAAAAGGGTAGAATAGAAATTTTGTTAATATATTTAGATTAATTTCTTTTCTTTTTTCAATTTCACAACTAAAATAATACTCTAACAATTTAATATCAATTAACTTTTACTAATTCCTATAGAGTATAAGTTTAACTTTTATTTTAAAATATATAAATAAAGAAATAAAATATTCACAAGAAAATTATATAATAATAAAGATTCTTTTAATATTTAATAAAAAATGATTATAAGTGTTATGAATGCATCATCCTACAATAGTAACCTACTAGCCTTACCTTCAAACTAAACTCTAATTAACTATAACCTTAACTCCTAAACCTAATCTCTCTAATTGAATGCCAACCCTAACCTAACCTTAAAGTTAACTCTAACAATATAATTTTAAAATTTTTAAAATTATATCATAAAGGTTAAACCCTTAATTAATATTTTGGTTTGATTACCATTAGGATTTGATAAACATTAAAAGCATACTCTAATCATTGAAAGAAAAATAAGTTTAGTTTTAAATTTATTCAAAAACTAATTATTGATTCATTTAACAACATTAAAAAAATACAAACCTTAACTATAATGAAAACCTTACCATAATAAAACCCTCACCTTTACAATATCTATAATCTAGACCTGATTGAACTCTAAACCATAACTTGACCCTAAACTTAAATATAACCCTAATTTCACCCTTACTACAATCCTAACCCTAACCCTTAACACTAACACTTAATGTATGATAAAAACCCTAACCCTTGAGATAATCCTAATCCTAAGCCTAAACATAATCTTAACCCAATCCCTAACTTAACCCTAACCATGATATAAATCCAAACCCTAACCATTAGCCTAACCCTAACAATGATGTAAACCCTAACTACAATACTAACCCTAACCCTCTAATATTAACCTTAAACCCTTAACCCCAATCCTAATGTTGTGATATAAACCCTAACCCTAAACACAAAACTAACCATAATCGTAAATCCTAATCCTAACCCTAATCATAATCCCATGATATAAACCCTAACCCTAGAAATAATCATAACAATAACACTAAATACTAATCCTAACAATGATTGTAAACTTAACCCTAACCTTAACCATAAATCCAAAACCTAAACCTAACGATGATGTAAACCCGTACTGCAATCCTAATCCTAACCATTAACCTAACCCTAAAAGTGATGCAAACTATAAATATAAATCCAAACTATAACCATAACAATAAATATAAATCCTAAACCTAGACACAATCCTAAATGTAACCCTAAATCCTAAGCCTAACCATAATCTTAACCCTTTCCCTAACCTTAATCCTAACCATGATACAAATCTAAACCCTAACCATTAGCCTAACCTTAACAATGATGTAAACCATAACTATAATCCTAATCCTAACCCTTAACCCTAACTCTAACCCTCTGATATAAACCCTAACCCTAACATTGTGATATAAACTCTACCCCTAAACATAAAATTAACCATAATTGTAAATCCTAATCCTAATCCTAACCCCGATCCTAAGCCCATGATATAAACCCTAACCCTAGAAATAATCATAATAGTAACATTAAATCCTGACCCTAACAATAATCGTAACACTAATCCTAACTCTAACTTTAAACCCTAAATCCAAAACCTAACCATTAAGCTAACCCTAACAATGATGTAAACGCTTCCTACAATCCTAACCCTAACCATTAACCTAACCCTAAAAGTGATGTAAACCATAAGCATTAGCCAAACCCTAACCTTAACCCTAACCATGTTGTAAATCCAAATTGTACCCATTAACTTAACTCTAACAATGATATAAACCATAAACATAATCCTAATCCTAACCCTAACCCTATGATATAAACCCTAACCTTGCACATAATCCTAAACATAACTTTAGAAATCCTAAGCATAACCATAATCTTAACCCTATCCGTAACCTTAACCCTAACTATGATATAAATCCAAACCCTAACCATTAGCCTTACCCTAACAATGATGTAAACCCTAACTACAATCCTAACCCTAACCCTTAAAACTGTAACTCTAAGCCTCTAATATAAACCTTAAACCCTTAATCCCAATCCTAATGTTGTGATATAAACCATAACCCTAAACACAAAACTAACCATAATCATAAATCCTAATCCTAATCATAATCCCATGATATAAAGCCTAACCCTAGAAATAATCATAACAATAACACTAAATACTAATCCTGACAACAATTGTAAACCTAACCCTAACCTTAACCCTAAATCCAAAACCTAACCATTAACCTAACCCTAACGCTGGTGTAAACCCATACTGCAATCGTAATCCTAACCATTAACCTAACCCTAAAAGTGATGCAAACCATAAATATAAATTCAAACCATAACCATAACAATAAATATAAACCCTAACCCTAGACACAATCCTAAATGTAACCCTAAATCCTAAGCCTAACCGTAATCTTAACCCTTTCCCTAACCTTAATCCTAACCATGATATAAATCTAAACCCTAACCATTAGCCTAACCTTAACAATGATGTAAACCCTAATTATATTCATAACCCTAACCGTTAACCCTAACTCTAACCCTCTAATATAAACCCTAACCCTAACATTGTGATATAAACTTTACCCCTAAACATAAAATTAACCATAATCGTAAATCCTAATCCTAACCCTGGTCCTAAGCCCATGATATAAACCCTAACCCTAGAAATAATCATAACAATAACATTAAATCCTGACCCTAACAATAATCATAACCCTAACTCTAACCTGAAACCCTAAATCCAAAACCTAACCATTAACCTAACCCTAAGAATGATGTAAACCCTTACTACAATCCTAACCCTAAAAGTAATGCAAACCATAACCATTAGCCAAACTCTAACCCTAACCATGTTGTAAATCCAAACTATACCCATTAACTTAACCCTAACAATGATATAAACCATAAACATAATCCTAATCCTAAGCCTAAGCCTATGATATAAACCCTAACCTTGGACATAATCCTAAACATAACCCTAAATCCTAAGCATAACCACAATATTAACCCTAACCCTAGCCTTAACCCTAACCATGATGTAAATGCAAACCCTAACCATTAACCTAACCCTAAAAGTGATGCAAAACACAACCCTAACCCTAACCCTACCCCTAACCCTAAGTCTAACCCTATTATATAAACCCCAGCCCTACACATAATCCTAAGCATAACCATAAATCATAAGCCTAAGCATAATCTTGACCTTGACCCTAACCCTAACCATTAATATAAACCTAATAATGATGTAATATCTATCTATAATCCTAACCCTAACCCTTAACCTTATGATATAAACCCTAACCATAGACATAACCCTAACCATAATTCTAAATATTAATCCTTTAAACCACAATCATAAACTTAACCATAACCCTAACCCTGATGCTAATCCTAACCCTAATGTTGTGATAGAAACCCTAACCCTAAATGTAAAACTAACCATAATCATAAATCCTAATCTTAACCCTAATCCTAATCCCATGATATAAACCCTAAACCTAGAAATAATCATAACAACAATACTAAATCCCAAGCCTAACCATTAACCTAACTCTAACAATGATATAAAGCCTTACTATAACCATAACCCTAACCATTAACCTAACCCTAAAAGTGATAAAAACCATAACTATAACCCTAACCCTAACCCTTAACCTTGAGTATAACCCTATGATATACATCCCAACCCTACACATAATCCTAACCATAACCATAAATCCTAAGCCTAAACATAGTCTTAACCCTAACCCTAACCTTGACTCTAACCATTAACCTAACCCTAACAATGATATAAAATCTATCAATAATCCTAACCCTAACCCTAATCCTATGATATAAATCCTAACCCTAGACATAACCCTAACCATAATTATAAATGTTAAGCCTAATCGCAATCTTAAACCTAACCATAACCCTAACCATTGTGCTAACCCTCACCCTCACCCTAACATGGTGATGTATAAACTGCAACCCTAAACATAAAACTAACCATAAATGTAAATCCTAATCCTAACCACAATCTCAACCCTAACCCTAATCATGATGTAAATCCAAACCCTAACCATTAAACTCACCCTAACAATGATGTAAACCCTACCTATAATCCTAACCCTAACCCATAACCATAGCCACCCTAGCCCTATGATATAAAGGTCCTAAGCCTAACCATGAATTTAACATTAATTGTAAAACTAAACATGATGTAAATCCAAACCCTAACCATTAACCTAACCATAAAAATTATGTAAACCCTAACTATAATCCTAAACCTAATCCTTAACCCTAACCCTAACCCTAACCACAATCATAACCGTAACTTGATGATATAAACTCTAATCATAGAGATAATCCTAACCATACACCTAAAAATTAAGCCTAACTAGAACCTTAACCCTTACAATGATGTAAATCTAAACCCTAACCATTAACCTAACTGTAACAATGATGTAAACCCTAACAATAATCCTAACTCTAACCTTAACCCTAGACATAATCCTCACCATAATGATAAATCCAAAGCCTAACCACAATCTTAACCCTATCCCTAATCCTAACCATGAAGTAAATCCAAACCCTGATCATTAACCTAACCCTAACAATGAAGTAAACCCTAACTATAATCCTAACCCTAATCATAGCCCTATGATATAAACCATAACCCTACACATAATCTAACCATAACCCTAAATCCTAGCCTAATCACAATCTTAACGCTAACCGTAACACTAAACATGATGTAAATCCAAACCCTGACCATTAACCTAACCTCAACAATGATGTAAACCCTAACTACAACCATAACCCTAACCCTAATAGCAAGACAAAATGAACTCTATTCCTTATTGAAGTAGGCCTACTATTTTAAACCAAATAAAATCCTAACCCTAATAGTAAACCATAATGAACCCTAATCCATATTGAATTAGGCCTACTATTTTGATTCCAATCCTAAATATAATTATAAATCTAGAATTGAACCAAATGGAATCCTAAATCTAACACAGTACCAATCCAAAATATACAACTATACAACAATATATAATTTGAAATTAATTTATGTCATGTCTTTCAATTCATGCTGCGACTGCTACTAGCTTATATATATTTAATAATATATATAGAATAAGCCGAGAGATTCTTCTCGAGGGGCCTATTGCCATTTACAGTTGATAAATTAATAAAAAATAGGCGCCTCTAGAAGGATATCTCTCGGCTTATTCTATATATATTATTAAATATATATAAGCTAGTTTGCTTTCAATCATTATATAGTAAACTAAAGTACCAATTCAATATGAGAAAAAATAAATTATATTTCTTAAAATAATTTTATCTATTATAAAAGATAAAATGCATTTAAATCATTTCAAAAAATATGTATTTTCTTTATATTTATTTATATAAAATATTTTTAATATATTGACATTAACAGTATGATAGCTAAATTTTAATATTGTTTTTGTTATCAACTCATAACTGAATGACAAAAGTTTTAAAGATTATTTCTAGTTTACAAATAACAATTAATTCTGCTAATAGAAATTAAATAACTTTTAATAAATCCATTAAGATTATGGGAGCCCCAACAATATAAGAGACAGGTTCATACCATGCCAAAAGAAAAAATATGTTCAGTCAATCATGTTAGTGTCAGAGCATCCTAAGGGGTAAGGTTTACATATAATATAAGATAAAATGTAACACACTCTACGGAAAATCTGTTTTAGAACCAAAATAGACAACCATTCTACTTTCTCATCAATCTATTCTTCCTTATGTAAATAACTGTTAAATCTGTGTTTCTGTACCTTCCAGAAATTACACAGAAACAAACATACTGTAGATCCCCACAAAGATATGAATCAATCAATGTCTGCGCCTCAAAGAGTTAACTGTGATTCATCCTCTCTCTTTACTAGGTGGGTAATGATAAAAACCAGGTAAAACGAGTGCACGGTGGTGCCCTAAGATAAAAATACTTGATGGGCAATTCACGAGTAAACAGTTTTACCTCTGCGCGTGTCTGCAACTGCATTCATTGTGAGGCCTCCAATGGCTGTTCTGTCAGTGTAGCAGTCTGCATGACTGACCACTGACAAACCAAATAATAGTACCCAATTCATTTCGTTTTACATGTAGGTACTTAGAATTGGCTCTTTAAATTTCAAGCCTTCAGTATTGATAGCTATTTAAGAGTATTTCTTTCATTCATATATGCGATTTAACTGTTTATAGCTATTGTTTTGGTTTTTAGATGGTAATTATATGAACATTGTGGGATCCATTATGCACGCCAGGGTCAAAAAATGATCATTTCAAAGTGTCACTCAATACCAACTTAAAGATGCCCCAATAACTCTGTACTACAACCACCTCAAAAATGGTCAATACTTAGGCACAAATGCAATGAGTGAACAGTAATTAGAACATGGGCGGTCTGATGTTCTTCTCCTAATTGCCACCCATTTGTATTTGAATAGTCAAGATTATAATATTTAATTGAAAGAATTGTGCAACTTTATTCATATAATTAAATTGAAATTTATATAAACATTAATTATATTTATATGAATAGTAGATAAGATATAGTAAGAAGGGTTCAATTATTCATTCTCCTTGTTTATATAATTTGTATAAACATTAATTATATTCATATGAATAGTAGATAAGATATAGTTGTTATAAGAGAAGGGTTCAATTATGCCATTCCTTGCTCACATAACTTTTCAATTATTATTTTTAAGAGAAGTCAATACATGATAATTAAAAAACTCACTAAAATATTTAGCATGTATCAATTATACTTCATTATTTAAAATTGTAATATTTAATTGGAAAAGTTGTGGATCTTCTAATGGACCCATGAATTGATACCAAAAGAGAAAATGCTAATAATTAACTGAACAACAGAAAATATGTAGGGGAAAGGACCCAGTAGTTGAGCATGTTCCAATTGTTGTGAGGGTTGTTGATACCTTTTGTTTCAAAAATTGAACAAATAAAACCTATTGTTTGAAACAAAAAATATCAATTTTTGTTAGGAAATGTACCAACAGTTGTTAGGAAATGTACCAATAGTTGTTAAGAAATGTACTAATATTGTAAAAAGTAACCAATCAGGTGATGCCACATCGGCTGCACAACTATTGGGGTCTCTTTTGCACGCCTATTGGTCTCACTTTTTTTTGGGGCTGTTTTGGACACCTTGGCAAAAAGCATGCTGATGTGGCATCATATTTGATGATGTGGCCCTGAAACCTTAGTTATAAGCAGGGGACTTGCCAAGTAAGCTGCTGTAAAAAAATCGGAGTGATTCGAAATTTCCAAGTAGGATTTTGAGAAGCGTGAAGTTAGGGTGCACGACTACTGGGTCCTTTCCCCTATATATTTTTAAAAAAATTCCAAATGCATTGTTAGAAATTTAAGGTGCACGACGATAGCTATAATAGCTACTGATACCTTTCACCTGTACGATCTTTTAAAATTCAAGGGAAGAGGACGAAGAAAGTAACTTCGGATTTCAAAAAAAAAAAGTGTTTTCAGAAAAAAGGTCGAAGTATCCCTTTCCTATAATTTGCTTTTTACCTGGTTTTGTTGGTTGCTGCGTCATTTACGCCGTCAAAAGCGTGGCGAGTACTGGAAAATTCAGAGCATTAAAGTAAGCTTTTTCTGCATTCGATTAGACAAAGGATTGATATCAGTAAATCCTCAGAAAGATATGATGAGATGAATGAAGGCAAGCAAAACAAATCATTTGCACATGTTTTGCGCGCACAGGTGCTGTACAAATTTAGATATCCTAATTAATATAAATTTAGGGTTTCATGCAACTGTCTGTGAAAAAGTGAATCAGATTTCGTATCGACTGGTTTTTTGGCTGGCATTTTGCGGTTCGTAGCACTGAACACGGCCTTAAATTTAATGGCCGTATCAATGTATTTAGGGCTTTTTCATTTTGGTTCACACACAATCGAAAATTTAGGAAGATCGAAAGGAACTTTCGAACTTTGCAGATCTGAAAACAAGAAAACATGTTGCGCGTTTTGTTTTAATGTGTCGCTACGATTTCATAAATTCATCAGTTTGCGATGTTTGAAATTGTCGAGCATCATTTAGCCTTTCGTCGTTTTCCTTTCCTTTCCTTTCCTTTCCTCAGATTTTTCTGTACTGAACTGATAACAAAAAGTCCAAAATGTCTATGTAGCTGTCAGAATGGCTGCTACTTACAAAGAGCAAATGACATTTTGATAAAAATGCAAATGAACCATTTTGTCCCTTGGATAGTCATTTGAAAATAACTGTTTAGGTTTTGGTTTTAGTGATTTTTTTTTCCGCGAAATCTTATTTTCCATCTGCAAGAGCTCTTTTATTTATTTATTTGACATATAGGTAATGAGTCATTTTAATGACTGTTTGGTTTCAAGAATATAATTAAAACACAATTTTTAGGGAAAAGGATTCAATTTTCCATTCATTAGAACACGTTTTTTAAGAATATAAAGGAAAGGACTCAGTAGTTGTGCACCCTAACTTCGCGCTTCTCAAAATCTTACTTGGAAATTTCAAATCACTCCGATTTTTTTACAGCAGCTTACTTGGCAAGTCCCCTACTTATAACTAAGGTTTCAGGGCCACATCATCGAATATGATGCCACATCAGCATGCTTTTTGCCAAGGTGTCCAAAACAGCCTCCCCAAAAAGTGAGACCAATAAGGGTGCAAAAGAGACCCCAATAGTTGTGCAGCTGACATGGCATCACCTGATTGGTTACTTTTTAAAATATTAGTACATTTCTCAACAACTATTGGTACATTTACTAACAAATGTTGGTACATTTCCTAACAAAACTTGATATTTTTTGTTTCAAACAATAGGTTTTATTTGTTCAATTTTTGGAACAAAAGGTATCAACAACCCTCACAACAATTGGTACATGCTCAACTACTGGGTCCTTTCCCCTAATTAAAACATAATTTTTAGGAAAAAAGGTTTATTTATCTATTCATTAAAACATTTTATTTAAAAGTCCACTAAAAAATTATCTAATGGATCAATATCATTCATTGGTATATCCAATAAGGGAAGAGCACTCCTTACCCCCAAGTTTCAAATATTGTTCACTCACCCAAACTCCCAATTACTAACTTTAAAGAAACCAAAAAATGATAACTAAAAGCCCATTAATAAATTTCATATATACCAATAGGAGAATTTGTGCATAAGTATTGGCCATCTTTTAGGTGGTTGTAGTGCACGGTTATTGGGGCATCTTTAAATAGGTATTGGACAACACTTTGAAATGACCACTTTTTAACCCTTGCACGCATAGTAGATCCCACAACATGTATCATTGCTACCTAGAAGACTGAACAATAGCTATAAGTTGTTAAGTTGCATACAAAGACAAAAAAAAATGGTGAAATCTAATGTATTGTAGTTCGCTATAATTGGTGCACTTCCCCTAGTTGATGTTTTTTCAATAGTTAGAGCAATTGTACAACTTTATTGGTACCCATAACACATGATTATTAAGACATTTATGCATAAGTATTGGAACAATTGTGCAAATTTTATGGTGGTCAAAGTAGACGATTAGCAAACCAATAGAGAATGTATATCAGATGTCACTTCGAAATGACCACTTTTTTACCCTTGTGCACATAACAAACCGTCTTTTGTTAATTATAGCTATACAAAAACCAAAACAATAAATTCTTAACTGACATATGAAAAACAAAAAAAAAACATCAAAATTTCGAAGCTAGCTATAACTACTATTGATACCCTTTCCCTATACCAATCTTTAAAAAAATTAAACTAATGATTTAAAATTCTTAAATGATAACTTATCTCACAAATACTACTCACCCTTTCTTCACTAGCATATTGATAATTTGAAAGTTTCTTTCTAAATATTACATTACAATTAGTTCTAGAAACTTAGGAAAAGTATTACATATCATTAATTTAAAAAAACATTGTTTATGTCCTTGCAACTCAATGATGAAGGCTATGGTCTTAATCTTCTTGTGAGAAACACAAAACAAGAGACAAATGTGTCATAATGTAAATTGTAATAATATAAAAAATAGCATAAACTATAATATTTTTAATTACTCAAAAAAATAAGTATAGAAGGGTGGTTATATTTATCATGCTAAACAAAAATTTTATCATTACCTTTTATCATATGTGATGAGTGATTAACGTTCCTTCAATCTCCATCTTCATCACATTGAGGTACTCACATTTCTCCTCTACAATTCTTTTTCTTCTATTTTGTTAAATAATTCATAATAACAAATTATGTGCTTCTCTAATGCAATTGTTTATTCTGAAACTCTCTCAATCATATCTTATATTTATTGTAGGTTATCTTTTTTATTCTTAAAAATTATTAATTTTATATTCATTAAATTTATATCAAAATCCACATATATCATAGAAAGTTCTCAAATTCTTTTAATCTATTAAAAAAATCATACCATTTATATAATAATTATCTTAACCTCATGTATTAAACACGCCATGAACATCTCTCCATATGTTACCTTCATTATTCAATCTAACCATTATACTATATACTCCCTTTACCAAAATATAACATTTTATCATAAAATTACTTTTTCTAATTAAAATTTTTGAAGGATTGATAATTATGCCAATAAATATGAAAAACTTTTTACTTATCAACAAGAACACTAAAGATAACACTTTAACTTGAAGTCCTAAGGTAATATCCCTTAAAAAATAATGAAGAGATTCAACAACAACCAAAAATAAATAGGAAGCAATAGGACACATATATAAATAGCTATGAAGAGAAAAAGATTTAGATAGGTCATCATTAATATTGATTTAAATAAAAACATTTCTAAATGAAGAACTAACTATTCTTAAAAAAACAACACCAAATTCAAGAGCCATAAGCATATGCAAAATAAATGGTCATTTAATATTATTGTACATTTTTTTTCCAAATATAAGTCATGTCAACATTCTAATTGGAGAACTTATCTTAGTATATTCCCTCCTAGCTACTTATCTTAGTGTATTCCCTCCTAACTAATGATCAAATTTATCAAAAAATTATCTTCTCTTTACATAACTAGACTAAAAAGAGGAAATAATATTAGGAAACATTCAACAAGGTAAATAGATCTTCAATTATTTATGAGAGAGGGGTTACCACCTTTTATAGTTAGTTTTGTGATTCTCTTATTTATATAATTATGCAATGAGTCTATATTAATGGATTAGGTTTATACTTTAAGATGAACTTTTTTAATCCAGTTTTAATTTGCTTTATAAAATTATACTAAAAACCCATCACAAATATGAGCTTTCCCAGCTATACAGTGACAAAAAAACATCACAAGATTTATCAATTTCTATTTAAAGGTGCACTACAGATTTTTGTTCTATCCAATGGCTTCTTCATCATTTATTTCTCTCTTGTTGGTGACTACCTTCAAAACTTGAAGGGCAGCCCATGATTTCTTAGCAAATCATTTATCTTCTTAATGAAGTAAGAAATTGAGTTGGATCTCAATAAAGTTGGCATAGAAAAAGTCCCAATGTGGGTCAAACTTCCCAACTTAGCATTAGAGCTTTGGAATGAAGAAGTGTAGACTACCATAACCTTCTCTTTGGATGATCAAATCCTTAGGTGCATCAATGCTAAAACCATAAGGCTAAATCTCTCTAAGGGTTAAATTACAACACTTTGAATTGAGCTAAATATGATCAAGGTCAACTTTGAATAAACTGGATTATTTGATTTAGTTTCTTCATGCCCTAATTTTCGTTGAGATTGGAAAAGTTTGGTAATCTAAGAAATAAACACATTATTGAAACATTTAAATAAATTCAATAGAACATAGAAATAAATTCCTTGACTACTTAGACAATCCAAAATTCAATGATGTAATGATTGAAATTATAAACATTGCTTAGTAACTTAATAAATTAACACATTGTTGAAATGTGAATTAAAGAGAACATATAAATACATTCCTTGAGTACTCGAGCAATCCAAAACTCATTGATGTTACATTTGAAATTTCAAACCTCGAATAAAAGGATATGTGATGATTTACTATGCATTCGAGAATTATTTTCTTAGATATTTTTTACTCCATAAACTCTTCCACTAGAATTCAAGAATCAACAAGTTTGTTTAAATATTTGTTTCTTGTTGTAATATAAATAAATTTTAATTTAAGAGAATAAAATATCATCTGGATAAACAAAATATTAACTTGCATGAAATTACACAAAACACACAATTTTTTTAATTATGGAAACATCTAAATGATGAAAAGCTAGACTTCATTGGTGATGACAATGGAATTATTATCTTTTGTATTAATCTAGGGATAGTTACAAAAAATGGACCCAACTGATCTAGGGAAGATAATTACAAAGGATGCAAAGACATGGCAAATATGTGAGGAAATGTATTATGTATTCATCAAAGATGTATGCTATATTATTATATTTTGGCAAGAGATTAAGTTCGTATTATTAGAAATGAAGAAGTATCCATTAATTTAACATAGGAATCTTGGAGTACAACAGTTCGATACATTTTGTTGACTAGTAGGAATGTTAGCTTACTAAATGTATAGTGAATTGTAGTTATACAATTCAATATCAATGAATCATTCCATGATAAGCTAACAAATTCCATACACATATGATTTATTTCCCAATGCAATTAAGGTTGTGCTAGATGTTAAATCCATATGGTACCAATGCGTTGGTATCACCATGTAGAGCAAGTGTATCTAGGTGTTAGATGTGTATAGAATTAACCTAGTTGTATTAATGTATATGCATGTGCACCTACATGGAGGTTGCACACAATATGGAGATGTTTCAAAGGAGTTACAAGGTTATCATCAAATCCAAATGGTGTAGGTGAAGCTATTATACCATAATCTAGTGTGATACATCTTGGTGCAAGGTGTGTGCACAAGGTAATATTACTACATGGAAGGTGTTAATGTTGAGCCACTATGTAGGAGTATAGGTTATATGAAATTTGTATGATTCAATCTTTCTTATAGAGTAATGGTCCAATGTATGTGGTTTGTAATATGAATAACAAACAAATATTAATCTAAAAAACCCATTGGTTATGTTGAACCATTGTGTGGTTGTGTCCAAACCATTTCACTCTTTCTTTTAGATCAATGCCCTTGATATGCTAGAAAAATACCTAGAGGTGACGACATAGAAAATGGGACATGTGTGTGAGCACAATGTGACTTGGTGATGTTTGTTTCTACTAATGACTTGGAAAGGTGAAGCCAAAAATATTTTATAGATCTCAAGAATAAGTGAAGATCTAAAGTTATCATATTCCCGATGATATGATGAATCAATAAGGATCTAGACAACTTCTGAGAGGGGGGGGGAGGTGAATTAGTAGATAGAAAAACAAACTAAACTTTCACCAAACTCAAAACCCAACTCATAAATCAATCTCTGAATTAACTGGTTCAAACATTGAACTACAAACTGTAATAATGCTATCAAGTTAACTGGTTGACTAACATACCAAAATAACAGTATAACAGATTTGAAACTCTCTAACCATTAAACCAAAACATCAAACTACTTTACTAACATTAGTAAAAACACATTTCAGATTACTGCCGGTCATCTTAACATATCTAAGTGGATTTACCAGTTAAACAAATTAACCATATCAAAACATAACCACAAAAACCATTCACCACTTGACACAATGATTTTTGACTTGGAAACTCAAATAGGAAAAACCACGGTAGGGATGAATACCCACAAGTATTCTAAACTCTTCTGAAGTTCACCCTATTAGGAGCCAAGCCTTGTTAGAAGCTTTACAAAAATGTCATGTTAGGAACAGATCTTGTTAGGGACCACTTGGTTAAGGGATTGACTATAATGCCCTGTTAAAATCAATACTCTGTTAGGACTAACCTCGATAGAGGGTTTAAAATTCAAGCTAATAGATCACCTTGGTAGAGGATTTAGAAAGCACTAACCGTGTTAAAGCTTACCCAATTAAGAGATTTAACTGTTGTAATTGTTAGAAAACAACAGGATTTTGCTGATCTAGTAAATAGCACTACTCTGCTTGATCTGCTCCTTTTCGTGCCTACAAACAATTTAAAAAAAAAAAAGAGTTTTCAGAAAAAAAATTGAAGTATCCCTTTTCCTATAATTTGCTTTTTATCTGGTTTTGTTGGTTGCTGCGTCATTTACGCCGTCAAAAGCGTGGCGAGTACTGGAAAATTCAGAGCATTAAAGTAAGCTTTTTCTGCATTCGATTAGACAAAGGATTGATATCAGTAAGTCCTCAGAAAGATACGATGAGATGAATGAAGGCAAGCAAAACAAATCATTTGCACATGTTTTGCGCGCACAGGTGCTGTACAAATTTAGATCTCCTAATTAATATAATATTTAGGGTTTCATGCAACTGTCTGTGAAAAAGGGAATCAGATTTCGTATCGACTGGTTTTTTAGCTGGCATTTTGCGGTTCGTAGCACTGAACACGGCCTTAAATTTAATGGCCGTATGAATGTATTAAGGATTTTTCTCAGGCAATTCATTTTGGTTCACACACAATCGAAAATTTAGGAAGATCGAAAGGGACTTTTGAACTTTGCAGATCTGAAAACAAGAAAACATGTTGCGCGTTTTGTTTTAATGTGTCGCTACGATTTCATAAATTCGTCAGTTTGCGATGTTTGAAATTGTAGAGCATCATTTAGCCTTTCGTCGTTTTCCTTTCCTTTCCTTTCCTTTCCTTTCCTCAGATTTTTCTGTACTGAACCGATAACAAAAAGTCCAAAATGTCTATGCAGCTGTCAGAATGGCTGCTACTTACAAAGAGCAAATGACATTTTGATAAAAATGCAAATGAACCATTTTGTCCCTTGGATAGTCATTTGAAAATAACTGTTTAGGTTTTGGTTTTAGTGAATTTTTTTTCCGCAAAATCTTAATTTCCATCTGCAAAAGCTCTTTTATTTATTTATTTATTTGACATCTAGGTAATGAGTCATTTTATAGACTGTTTGGTTTCAAGAATATAATTAAAACACAATTTATAGGGAAAAGGATTCAATTTTCCATTCATTAGAACATGCTATTTAAGAATATAATTAAAACATAATATTTAGCAAAAAGGTTCAATTATCTATTTATTAAAACATTTTATTTAAAAGTCCACTAAAAAATTATCTAATGGATCAATATTATTCATTTGTATATCCAATAGGGGAAGAGCACCCATTACCCCCATGTTTCAATTATTGTTCACTCATCCAAACTCCCAATTACTAACTTTAAAGAAACCAAAAAATGATAACTAAAAGCCCATTAATAAATTTCATATGTACCAATAAGAGAATTTGTGCATAAGTATTGGCCATCTTTTAGGTGGTTGTAGTGCATGATTATTGGGGCATCTTTAAATAGGTATTGGACAACACTTTGAAATGACCACTTTTTAACCCTTGCACACATGGTAGATCCCACAACATGTATCATTGCTACCTAGAAGCTTGGACAATAGCTATACGTTGTTTTGGATTAAGGCAAAAAAAGGTTTTGAAAGGCCCCAAAACCCTTTACAAAGAAGATTCTAAAAGGTTTAGAATCAAAACAAAAAACCAAGAAGAGACAGGCTGCAAAAGATAGAACATTACAAAATAGCAACCAAAGAACCAACAAAAACCCAATCTGGTGACAATCCAAACATCCACAAGGAGTCCCTTAAGATTTACCTTTAGTGGTACCCTTGTGAGATCGAAGAGTCACGTCAAAAGAGGGAGTGGACGTTTTAGATTTCTTTCCCTTAACAGTAATCCATCTCTCCTCAACCTTCGCAGCTGCATCAGTCCAATCAGACGAACCCAAACCTGAAACAACGAAACTCTAAGAAAAAGAACCAATAGCATCCACCTTCTTAGGAGCACAAAAGGTCCCACCAGACAAAGCAACAACATGAATAGAACTAGAAATAGCAGCTCCAACACCACTAGGCGGGGGAGCACTATCCGAGGAATCAATAGGAAGAAGTGGGGACAGATGACTAGCCTCACCAGCTCCTCCAAAGGAATCCAAGACTATAGGAGAGGAGACAACAGTAACCAGACCCTCCGCATTAGGAACCTCGTGAAAATCAGTTTTCTTCACAACCATATAATGTTGATTTAAAGCACCTTTCCACCATGAGGCTGGCACAGTCTTCTTTTCAAGTTCACAATGCTCAGTCGCATGACCCGTTTTGAAACATCTTTGACGCCTGAAGGGAATCCCTTCATAGTTCAGGGTTTGAACCCAACTGCCCTTAGAAGAATTGACAACAATCTCAATTGGCAGTCCTTTAGAAACATCAAGCTCAACCAAAATGCGAGCAAAAGTAGAATGAAGAAGGTCATTAGATTCATTATCCACCAACAAGAAATCCCAAAATAGCTATAAGTTGTTAAGTTGCATACAAAGACAAAAAAAAATGGTGAAATCTAATGTATCGTAGTTCGCTATAACTGGTGCACTTCCCCTGGTTGAATTTTTTTCAATAGTTAGAGCAATTGTACAACTTTATTGGTACCCGTAACACATGATTATTAAGGCATTTATGCATAAGTATTGGAACAATTGTTATTTAATCTATTATTTTATTTTTTTAACTTAACTTTTTTCATCTGATCAGAGATGAAAGATTGCAGAAACAAAAAGAGAAACATTGGAAATAACTGAAAATCATAGAAACATAGAATACCAAAGAAAAATACAAGAAGACATAACAAGCCAACATATCAAAGCAATCAAACAAGTCCAAAACAAGCCAACATATCAAAGCAATCAAACAAGTCCAAAATCAAAATCCAACTATGTCAAAATCTCACAAGGATTCAAACACATCTCGAAAGAAAGGCGACTCTTTTATACAACTCTTAAAGAGATTTCTAAAGGATTTTGCTAAAGAAGATCAAATCGCGCACCTATGTCTAGCAATGGTTCATCTCGCCATATGCAAATTGACTCTCCAAAGGCATCTATTCCTACACCTCTTGAAAACTTGCAAGAATCTTCCATAGCATCCTCACCAAACAATATACACATCAAACCTATTTCAGAGGATCCTATTCAAAGCTCATCTCCTTCATATCCAAGCATTGATTCCTTGCAACATCCCCATAATGCTCCACTGCAAATTGAAGTCCTCATTCATAGAATGCTCGTTAAACGTGTCCTAATAGATGGGGGAGCTGGTTTAAACATTTTCTCTTTGAGTCTAGTCCGTGCTCTCGATTATTCAGAAGATGCAGTTGATCCCTGCAAAAAGATCACCATCAAAACCTATGATGAAGAAGAGCATTCCTCTAAAGGGATTGTGGTATTACCCATCAGAGTGGGACCTTTGCATAAAGAGACAACATGCCAAGTTCTAGACTTGGACTTACCATACAACATACTCTTGTGAAGACCATGGATACATGACATACAGGCTATTCCATCAACATGTCATCAGTGCCTGAAATTTCCATACAATGGGCAAGAAATCACGATCTCGACAGACTCAAATCCATTGCAATGTTGTAGTTATCTAAAACCAGCTCAAGAGATCATTGTTCCACATAACAGAGAGGCAGCATCTTCAAGCACACAATCCAAAGAACAATCATTTGCATCAATTTTGTCAAACATGGAAAAACAAATGCAACTAAAAGATCGAGGGAACGGAGAATATTTGCTATGATGGAAAAAAAAACAAGAGCAACATGAAATTGAAAGGGAAGATGAATATGTAGGTGTCAATGTAGTTCACACGTATGCAGAAAAAACATTAGGAACTAGCCCACTTGAATCAGAATCACATTCGGTTGACTTGGACTTTCGAGGATGATCAGGAGCTACTTGCAAGAGGTCATTCTGATGAGAGTATCATTCTATACATTGAAACACATATTGAAAGCTCTAACATCTATATCATGACCCCTAATATCTTTGACATAATTCAACATGAAGATCCTTTATCCTTAATCCCTCCTGAACCTATGAACTGGGAAAATGAAGGACATACTGCCATTGATACCTTTCTAATTGACCATGCCATATCCTTATATCTTAATGAAATCAAACCCGCAACAACTCTAACCAGGAATTTCAGCAACGCATCTTCCAGTCAAGTGGGTGCCAAATCTCCTAGTCGCAAAATTGAAAATAAAGAAAACAATATCAGGTCTAATGCTGAAAACCATTTATTGGCAACATTAGATCAAGAAAAAGTAAAAAGAAAGGACGTATATAATGGTGAAAACCTCCTCGAGGCACCGAAAGATAGGAGATTTGACACTTTACCTGGATTTTATCAAGAAAGGTCATCAATTTTGATCGAACTAGCAGAGGCAGTTATCATTGGCACAACCGATCTATATCCAACAACTTATCTATCAGAACTAGCAAGGAAAAACTATTTGGAACCCTTCAAAAGATGGCAAATCAATTTTACTTGGTCATATACAAACATTCCAGGGTTTGATCCATATCTTACAATACATCACTCGAATATCAATCCAGGAGTAGACATCAATAATGGAACACAACATAAATTAGGAGCAGGTATTCTATTCATCACACCACAAGGTCATACAATTCCAAAAGCATACAAATTAAGCTTTCCATGCACCAACAATATAGTAGAATATGAAGCTTTGGTTACAGGCATCAAAATGGATATATAATGGAACATTACACAACTTCAAGTCTTTGGAGACTCTCAGCTCGTCATCAATCAAATCAATGATGATTATCAAACAAAGGATGAAAAGTTAATGCCTTATAAAAAGATGGTTGATGATATCAAGAAATACTTTGTAGAAATAAATTTTCATCAGATTCCAAGGAATGACAACAAAGCAACAGATGCCATGGCTACACTTGCTTCTCTCCTTCAGACACAGGAAATTCAACAACGTTATGAATTCCTGGTGGAAGAGTTGTTTTACCCTGCTCATAATTGTCCTGATTCCCAAACTATCTGTCACCTTGTTGAGGATGATTCCTCTCGCTATGGCCAAACTTACACATACCTGAAAGATAATATCCTCCCTCCCGACTTATCAAAAAATCAAAAGAGAAACTTTATTCGCCAATCCTCCCATTATACTCTCGTTGTGGATACCCTGTTTAAACGAGGTCTAAACGATACTCTTTTAAGATGTCTCGAACAAGAAGAATCTGAGAAGGCCTTACATGAAGTCCATAACGACATTTGTGGCACTCATTCAAGTGGTCTTACCCTTTCGAAAAAACTCATATGCTTGGGCTATTATTGGCCAACTATGGAACGAGATTCTTTTCAGATAGCTAGAACATGTAAACAATGTCAGATCCATGGGAATTTGATTCATGTACCAACACAAGAACTTCATGCTTTGGCAACATCTTGGCCTTTCTGTCAATGGGGCCTTGATCTGGTAGGAAAGATAAATCCTTCTTCATCTAATGGTCACAATTTCATCCTTGTAGCTACATAATATTTCACAAAATGGATTGAGGCAATATCTCTCACAAATATCAGAGGAAAACAAATTGTTGCATTTATCTTGAACTACATCATTTGTCGCTATGGACTACCCATGACCATTATCACTGATAATGGGCGACCGTTCAAGAATCAGGATGTACAAGAACTATGTGAGAAATTCAAGATCCAACACAAATTTTCTACACCCTACTATCCACAAGGGAATGGGAAAGCAAAAGCATCAAATAAAACTATTCTAAAAATCCTCAAAAAGACAGTGAATGATGCTGGCAGAGATTGACATATTCAATTGAACCCTGCTCTATGGGCCTACCGTACTAGTATTCGCACACCAACAGGTGCCACACCTTTCTCTCTTGTCTATGGATCATAAGTAATACTGCCAATAGAAGTAGAGATACCTTCACTGCGAGTATCATTAAAAGGTCTTATCCCAGATGAAGAACAACAAGTCTCTAGATTGCAGGAGTTAGAATTGATCCATGAACGGAGACAAAATGCCTTTGATCATTTAAAGGTATATCAACAAAGAATGTGCTGAAGTTATAATCATAGGGTCAAACCATGAGTCTTTGAAGTTGGAGAACTAGTACTAAAGGAAAATCCATGCAACCAGGCAGACCGAGAAAAGAAAGGAAAGTTTAAACCAAACTGGTTAGGTTCGTTTGTGGGCACAACAGTATTTGGGTCAGGAGTATATCAGCTATCAACACATGATGAAGATTAGCTCGACGAACCCATCAATATCATGCATCTGAAGAATTTTATGTCTGAAAAAATAGAAAAATAAAAAACAGTGAAAAAGCAGAAAAATTAAAAAACAGTGAAAAAGCAGAAAAAATAAAAAACAGTGAAAAAGCAGAAAAAATCAAAAACAGTGAAAAAGCAGAAAATCCAAAAACAGTGAAAAAGAAGAAAAAAACAAACAAACATCAAATATGAGAAAAAGTGCAATAAAAACAGATGGTGAAAACCTATCAAACATGTGCCATCTGTCTGCTAGCTCTTCCATCTATTAGTTCATGTATCCTTTCACTTGCATTCATTCAACATTGTTCATATCCATAATAAAGCTTTTGTACATACACAGGCATCCCGGGTGGCTTCTTGCCATGGTTTGGATCATTGGGTATATCATACTGAATTTATTTCTAGGCTTGGGGCAAAATCCTGCACCTAGCTTGGGGCAAAATTTTTTGATTATTTTGAGCTTAATCAAATAGGTAGAACAACAATTAGACAACCCTTATCAAGCAAAAACTGAGACACATCCAACGTTGAACACGAGATCAAACTATCAACCATCAAGCTATCACAAAGTCAGTCTAAGCACATTTGCACACTTTTTAATGGATGATATATTTTGGATAATTATTTTAACATGCTTGTTCAAAATTTCTATCTTGATTTTCGCTATCATGATTTCTGAGTAACTCCAGGATGTCTCTAACTAGAGGAACAAGGAAGGAACATAATATTTTTCTTGTCTGCTGTCTGTAAATTAATCATTAATATGTGCAAATTTGTCTCGGAACATGATCATTGGAGTATCATCAAAGACATTTCCGATTTGCGTATTGAAATGGTTAATACTGCCTATTTTACGCAAGCAACACTTAGGTCATCTTGGTTGAATTATACCTCGATGCTTGTGCTAACTTGCCATATCAAAATCCAGGAAAGTCATCCTCAGGTCATCATGGTTTAATTATACCATTGATGTTTGCACTCACTTCCCACATTTTAAAAAGCTCAATGATGACAAAACGCAATAACCCAGTGACTGGTCTGGTCGTAGCTTTGCATTTAGCTTGCATTTCATTCTTGCATGGGATCCCGCATGCTCATTTTATCCAAGGTTAAATCTATCACAAGAATCATCAAGGTATCATCATAGGTGTATACACAATCAGAATGATGACTCGTCTCTCTCCATATATTATCGACCCAACAAAAATCTTATGCTACCCTCTCAACAGAACCAACATCAGCATATTTGAATCTTCCTGCAACTTGATATCAACAAATTGTCAGTTCTTTATCCAATCAACCTTATCAATTCTATTAATCAATTGCATCTAAATTGATTCTATCATGTCTTATACATGATGTATCTTTCCTGGAACCAGACGACTTGATCATGTCTTATACAGGATATATTGTTCCTGAAACCAGACGCTTTGATCATCTTTGTCTTATACATGAGGTGTCATTTCTGAAACCAAATTGAATCTCGATCTTATAAATCTAATCAATCAAGCTAATCGTAGAACTCACATTTTCATCAACCATAGTTGCAGAAATCAAATCATTTCTAATTGGGATATCAATTTCGCAAAAATTCACACACTCCAAAGATCAATTATCTCAATTGATCTCTCGAGGGGGCATCATCATACCGCAATTTATCAATCAATGTCTGGGGCATCCTATCGAACCAATATCATCACCAAAATGAGATTATTCTTTGAATCAACGTGTAATGCCCCGCCAGGAAACCCCGAAGGGATAAGCTAAAATAACAAGAATAGAGTGCAATTTTTTTTTTTTTTAAAGTTACAACACATAAGATGCAACAAGATAACAAGATTCAGATTACATAGCGGAAGACTTCAACTAACTCCTAAAGAGTTTCCCAACGAGATTACTTAAATTTTCACAATACACTTAGCTCACACAATTAATCCATTAAGCTGAATATCTTAATAACGAGATAATTCACAATCAGGATAATTTCTTTCAAAGATGGAAATATAAATCACAAGCAAGAATTCATCATTAAGATCCATTCATAAACTTCATTCAATCTTTTCATTTAAAATTACAACCCATACCTATAACATTCTAATACACTAGGATTTCATCATAACATAAGAGATCTTTCCAAGCATATTTAATTTCTTAACAACAACTGAGTATAATTCATTACTCTAAGTTACATTATTCCATATTCCAATTCATTGCATTTCAAAGGACGATTTCACACATGCATTACGATAAATCGCATCTCAACCAAATATGCATTCGATCCACATGGCATTCAAGATAGAACTGAATATAAGCATTTAAAGTTAATTCCATTATCCACTTAACCATTCTAACATAAATTAATCATACATGATAAAGCTGAATAAAGGAACATAAGAGAATACACCACATAACACCATAATGATCTCGGAGTTCACCCCTAATGGGCTACATCTCCGGGTCTGCTCAACTGCAAGACCCCCTCTGATAAATAATAAAGTTAAGAATACAAGAGGTTACATCATACAATCCAGCCATCAAGGCGATACATAAGCAATATACAACGACCACAACGGTCAATAATACATAAACGATCCTTAAAAAGAACAGGATCCAGCTGAACATAATCAAAGCTAAAACAAGAGGTCCAAGGGAGCATCCATAAAACTGAGCCATCACCACCCAAGGTCTAACATGAAACCGACACTCACAAGGGCAGCGACAAAGGACAACTCACAAAGGTACTCAAACAGGACAAAACGAAACACACTAGCGAACGTAGGGACAAGTGTCATCACACAACCTGGTATGGATACCATGGCAAGTCTTCATAGGTCCCGGCCCATACACTGGTAATCCTGGCAACCTAATCCGAACTTACGGCCCATCCAAGCCTCATGTGGACCCACACATCCTCTCGTGAAGACAAGGAAGGTGGTTTGCCATTTCAGGCCTTCTCACAGCATGTCGAGTCTATGCTAGCACTCGTCCCATGTGTGAGGCACATTATCTTATTTATAAATTATTTTCTAATCTACTTAGGTTATCACTTATTAGACTCACTTTCGACGGGTTACCCAGCAGCCACTTTGGGCGCGGCCCCCAATCGAAAGCCACTTTCCCATACGACACTAGACTAACTCAGACGAACTCAAACCAAGGAATACACATGGTCAGACGAACGGAGTTCAAGAAGAGAAACAATCATCTGGTCAAACACGACTCATAGATGCACACTTACAGACGGTACTCTAACTAGAGACCTGACAACTAAGGTTAACCACGAATCATCATTCGACTCACTCAAGAGGATATGACCAATAATGACAACATCACAATACAACAGTCAACTCGGAAATCGAGGACTAAAACAGGAACACCAAATCATCCTTACGACAGGGTCCTACTAAACAAAGCAAAACATGCCATTTCATTATTAAGGCGAATACAGAAATTAAACTCGCAAGGCAATAATCAGAAAAGACATTATTCCCTCAAATTGATTTAAACATTAAAAACGATCAAGTTTTCTACATGATCTAAAAACATATTACAGTTATCTACCTTGTCAAGGGATAAGTTATACTTGGTTTTCTAGCTCTCTAAAGTTCAAAGCATCGAACAGACATATAAAGCCATGAGAGTTTTAAACCATATTTATAATAATAAAATTCAGACAACCGATATAATTATAAAAAGGACGTCTAAAAGAAGATAATCATTATCAAAAGTATATCGTTAAATTCTAAAGATCAATGGTTAATTACTCATTTCTAACCTTTCCATATGACTTATATCCTTAAATTCTTCAACCAATATGAATAAAGAATAAAGTACGTTTTACCTCCAAAAAGATTATTCAATATAAAAAATATTTTAACTTCTCAACTACACACCATTAAAATTATGCCTTGCATAATCACTACAAAAAAAATAATGCATCAACAATACATTCTTGCCCCATTTCTCATTATCAAGACTTTAACAAAAAAAGAAAATCTTCATTGAATAATATCCAACATATTATAAGCATATTTATTTTTATTTTTTTTTTGAATGAAAAAAAAAGAAAACATAAAACAAAAAAAACCATTTTAAAAACTACAATACACAACCAAGGAAAACGCGTTGAAAACGCATGAGAAAATGCATGAGAAAATGCATGAGTCCACGGCCCGTGCCCTAACCCTAGCCGTAGGGCAAGGCGTGGGCGGCGTCACTGAACTCGGCCAGGCGGCGGCGGCGCCCTGCGGTGCCCGCAGGTCCGCGGCGCCCTGCGGCCACCGCAGCGTGCCGCGGCCGGATCTCCAACGCCTGCGAGGAAGGGGGGGATACGAAGGGCGTGAGCGGGGGAAGAAGGGGGGACGCGCAGGGGAAGGGGAGGAGGAGCGGGGAAAACAGGGGACGTGAGGGGGAGGGGAGGGGAGCGGGTGGAGCTCCGCTCCCCGCTCTCCCAACCCCCAAAACGCAGTCCGAAACCATGAAAAACACGCCCAGCTCAAAAATGCTATAATTTCTTAATTTTTGAAACACAGATAATGTTGAAATCAACGTTTTCATTTCCCCAAAATAAACACAGTTCGAACTATAAAGCAAAACGTCCATCACAGAATTGAAATAAATTTTGATTCAATTTAAATTCGAATTAAACGAAATAAGATTGATATCACATTTTCATGTAGGGTTTTCTCATTCTCTACAAACGCCCAAGGGTTTCAAACGCCCAAAATCAAGGAGGAATTAACCAGCATCTCAAAACCAAAAACTCAAAACCAAAATTTCCAGCCAATCCAAAATGGACAATCACATTGATTTTCAATAACCAGTTCAGAATCCTACCTTAAAACGCAATCCTGGAATGGCTGAAGGAGAGCCCACCTGCCAGATCCAGCATCATTCCTTACCAAAACCTCCAATTTCCCTTCCAATTTTTCTTTCCAAAATTTTCTCCAACCAAAGATTTTCCAAATTTGTCCCTCTTTCCCAATTTTTCCCCAAATTGGGTTATATGGCAGAGTTGACCCAAAAATTCCATTTTTGGAATAAAAACTTTTATTTAAAAAAAAATAATACTCACAAATTAATTCTTTTCTATTTATAACAACAAAATAACTTGCTTCTCAAATCAAAAGTCGATTTCTCATATAATCAAATTTAACCTTTCAATTCAAATAAGCCAACAGAACACAATTAACTCTATGGCGATAAAATCTAAAACGTTCTTTTCAACAGCATATATAAATGCATTAATATTCAAAAACAGACATTAATTCAAATTTGCTTCCAATTTAAAACAGGTAATTCATTAACAACGAAAATCGCATAACGAATACCTGATTAATTTAATCCATTAATCTTCAATGCACAAACGCATAAATAATCAAAATAATTATTAAGGACTAATTAATCGATTAACCAAACACACCAGGCACGCAAATCGAGAAGGTCAACCAAACAGACGACTCGCAAACCCCAAACAAGAAGGGATCACCGACGACGACTGGCGATGCTCACTGGAGCACGACTAAGGTCAACTAGGGTCTTACGACCACCTAATCCAACTCTAAGGGAATAGAAAGGTATGCTCAAACCTACAAAACCAGGTGACGACGAACCTTGCACTCATGCGACTTCGTACCTGAATCTCCTGCAACAAAAGATCATACACGCATACATTTATAAAATCTAATGAAAGCGTTAGTCCGATACTAAAATCACGAAATAGGTACACTGAATAACCTGCATACAACTAGTGTGAGAACCACATCAAAAGCTATGCATAAAATCAACATCTGACATTAATCATAATATTACGATAAACTAATCCAGATTAAACCAAGGTTAGAAGTAGACTAGGGTAGGGGTACTACATTCTCCCCCCCAAGGTTCCGACTTACTCCTGGAAGTCGTAAGGCTAGATGAAGAACATGTCGTACGCATCAGCCCTGAAACTCATTCAACAAAGATCAAATTGCACATAGAAAGCTTTCCATAATAAATGAAATATAATTTGCAAAATCCTTTACAAGCGCCATCCACAATATTCTAGGAATTATCCACAATCATAACAGAGAAGCAAGAATTTTCTTCCTTTCATTACACCAAATTAAAGCATTACAAAGAGGTAAACAACAATTACCATAATCATCGATCAAAAATGACAGAAAAACATGCCATAAGATCAATTTCCTTTACCAATCCATCTTTATCATAAAATTTTATTGAATAGAACTAGCTCAAATTATCAATTTCTACAACCAAATTAGCTTTCATGAAATAAGAGCAACGTAAATAACTCAATTGATTACACTTGCCAGGCATAAGAAAACCTTTCCAAAGACTATGTCCCATAACATAGCGACAAGCTAACACAATTTACTCCATGATACAAATAATAACCATCCACATGACTGGAATGCATAACAGAAAAGGCCACATGTGAGCATGTCTAATGCTCGGTCAATGATAACATGCACGATCAGCATCTCTATGCCTGATCTCATAACAACAATATGATCATAAATATCCAATATCTCGCTCAAAGGCTCGATGGTGCTAGGCACACCATAGCGGTGCTACCTTCCATACAAGACCTTTGTGAATATCCCTTGTTGAACAAGGTGGTTAGCCTCCAAGGGATAGTCACCACACATAGGTAGGTAGTGGGTACTAGCTGCATCACAACCTCACATACCCTCATCCTCACGGTTCCCTACAACTACTTCCTCGCACACACTCTACCAATTCCGTATCATACGTCCTTGGAGAGGAATTTCACATTTCGACACAAGACCAGCATCCGAAAACAATAATGATAAACCAGTTTAGCCACCAAAGTACAGATGAATAAAGATAATAAATCATCAATTCTAACAATAAGGCAAGAAAATAATCCGGAATTTGGTATCAGAGGCAAGTTTCGATCTTGGGACCTGTGGGTTATGGGCCCACAGGTCCCAAGATCGAAACTTGGCTCTGATACAACGTGTCATCACACCTCGCTTCAAAGAGGGGCAAAATGTATACACCTAAAAATGGTCTGAAGATAGTTAATTAAATAAGCAATTATTTAATTAATCCCCCTTCCTAATTTAATTAAATTCATTAGGCAATTTTGTTAAATTCTCCCTTTCATCTACTTATTAGTAAATCTAAGGATTTATTTAATAGGTTCATTTCCATAGTCCCCTTTGATTAATTAATTTAAATTAATTAATCCTTCCCCCATCTTCAATCAATTCTTCTAATCCTCTAATTAATTAAAACAAATCAATTTATGAGTTGCTGAGAATTAATTAGTCTTTTCCTATTATTTGAATTTTTAAAATTTAAATTACCCACATGCCTCCTAACTTCTAACCACCTAACCTAACCATCCCTCTAACATAACCCATTTCACCTAACCTTGGGTTTAACTAACCCTATCCTATCTTGCACATCCTAACCTCCTTATCCTAACCTCCTATGGTGTGGATATTTTCTTCTTGAGACACATGGCACTTTGGCCACATGTCTTCTCTCTTGGACACTTGCCCTTTTATGAGCAAAGCTCCTTGACACTTGTCACCATAGAGATGACAAGTGTCTCTTCCTCCAACCTCCTCCAATTTCACCCTTGATATCTTTAGACTCAATCTTGATCGTTGATTCCTGCCACCTCACCCCTGGACTTGGAAGTCCTATAAATATCCTCCATTTTGGAGCAATAAGGATCCCATCTCATTTTCATCTTATGCATTGTTACTATAGGCATATCATTTGAGCATTATTGTTTTAAGTAATTGCATCTCAGATCTAGTTTAATTTGATCATTTTCTAGCATAATTATTGAATCATGTAGCTTAATCATGCATATCATTAGCTTGATTAGTCTCTTGGATCAATCTAGCATAATCAATCTCATCTTTGAACATTATTATCATTTCAAATCCTCTGTCTAGGTGTAGTCAAGTCATTGGGATTACTTATCAAGATCTGAGAGCAAATCCATACTCACATCTCTTAGGAGGCGATAGGTCGCTTTGTCATGGTTCATCTTTGTTTGCTTATTATTTGCTAACCATGCTTGTAATGATCTATTGAGTGTTTTGTGTTGCAGCTGCAGGTATCACACTTCACAGGCACGACACATATAGTTCCAACATCATCAAAGAAGATACAACCCTAGCTTGTCAATTTAAGTGTATCCCTAATAGCTAATAGTTACTTGAAAAAAAGATATTTTGATCTATTGATTCAATTTCATGACTTAGTTGCACCATATTTATGAGTTAATGAGGATAAATATAGGTAATAGATGTCTTTCGTGACTGCATTGATGTTAGGACCTCATTGGTTGGTGTTTCCACTATTTTTGCCATTGCCATTGTAATTATAACCACCATAACATGGTTATTATTATAATTATTCATTTTCTTTTTGATGGGGTATTAGAGAGACATTAGTGATGACATAATTTTAAAATCTTAAGGGAAAATAAATTAACATTATTGATATTTTATTTATTTCAACTAGGCAGTGATTAATCTCCTATTTAAATTATTTATACTCTTCTACCACTATTCATAGTTGCTTAGATGATTCTCAAGAAACTCTTCAAGGTTTACTCTTGTGACTTATAGGAGAGTTTCTAGACTTCCTCACACATATCTCTATTTAACGTATGTAAGAAAAGGCCATAGAGTTTATGATGGTTCATATGGGAAGTGTTAGAGGAAGAACATAGGACACATATCCACCATTTAAAAAAATGGGTGAGTAATTCAATATTGTCTTTATTAACATGTTGTAATTCCTTAATTTTTGTCTTGACAAGTGTATTCACATCAAAAGTAACCATAAATTATTCAATGAGAAAGAAAAAAGAATGGATTGAACCCTCTCGTAACTAATAACTCCGACTAAAGGTGTTCCTTCAAGAGTCTTAGGGAAGAATCTAGTAATAACTATGTCCCATAGAAGAAGTTCCTTAACAACTATTGCATAGGCCTTTATGTGTGCACTTAAGACCCTTGTAGACACCTAAAAATGTCTCATTGATCATGTACTAATTATTTGTCTAATTGATTAAATAAAATTATTTGATTAAGTTAATTAATCATATTCTTGTAAATTCATATTTCCTCATCATCTTACTAATCATTCTATTTCTTATTCTTTCATCATTTAATCATTTTAACCATTTTCTAATGTTAATTAAAATTTTTATTATTTAATTAATTCTAATTAATTCCCCAATTTAAATAATCTTTATTATTTAAATAAATTCTATTTTCAATTTCTATCTCTAATCATCTAGTCATTAACCCTTTTCTAAATATTAATTAAATATTAATTATTTAATTAATTATAATTTAATCCTTTAATTTAAATAATCTTTATTATTTAATTAAATTCCATTTCTACATAATTAAATAGTTTCTTTAAATTATTTAATTAACTAATTAATTCTTCTAATTTCATTCTTCTTCGAATTCTTCTAATTTCTTCTAATTTCAAATACATGTGCATGATTTCAAAAACCAAATTGAAAATCAAAGTCAAGTTCTAAATATATTCAAATATTAAATTGAATAAATTCAATTATTTGAATTAAAATCTCATGCAAAGATTAAATTGAAAATCTATGTCAAAGTGCAAGCACATGCTAAATTAATTAATTAAATCATTTATCTCTCCAATATCTATTTCCACCTTCTAGTTAGCTTTGTCATCAATTAATTTTCCTCCAATCATTCTTTTTCTTCCTTTAGTTAGCTTTTTCTCAATCAGTTGACTCAATTAGTCTATTCAATCTATTTTGTTTCACCTCCAAGTCAGCATTTCAACTATCAATTTTCATGTCAGCTCATCTGAGTTCCACCTCTTTATCATTCTGTTTCACCTTTCAATTATCTCTCCAATAATCTATAAATTGAGCATTCAATCTCCATTTTCAACAATCACGAACTTTGAATCTTTGTGTCAATTGCAGGTTGCCAGCGCAATATCTAAGAGCCACCAAACCATAGAGAGGAAAGAGAAATGGAAGCCATGATGCACAATAGGGAGTTTAATATTGTTTAATTTTATTCTATATTGCATCTATTTCATTGATATTATGTTTGAATTGCTTAGATAGTTAAGGGATTCGTGATTTTCTTTATTTCCTATTTAGCAATGATGAATTTGAGCATAGCAAAACCCTTTCTCATTTAAACTTGAAAATTGGATTGGATTAGATGACTCTCCTTATCCTATGACCCAAGGGCTCCTTTGTATATAGTATATATTTTCTATTAAGGGGTCATGGGTTGGAGGAGGTGGCACTCCATACATTGATAGAATTGGGCTTATGGGGTAGGTAGGTTGGGTTTGTTTGTATAAATACTAAAGTTGTTGAGTAAGAAGGAATGTTTTGTAGGTGCTTTACTAGGAATATATTTGGTGGAGGTGTCATATGTTGGTCAATAAGGAGGCAAGAATGTCTCATTGTCATTACACAAATTGAGATTATAGTAAGGAGGTGTTTGGATTTCTCCATGGTTGGCCTTATTTAAGATGTTAAGTGGAATAGTGTTTGTGTAAGTTTCAATCTTGCACATATTTATAAAAGGTGGTTGATGAGATGGTTGAGTTGCACCAGTCTCAAAAGTCCTTATTCTCTCAACCAAGGTGATGATAAGAGCATAAGGGATGGCCTAGCCCTGGCCTTGGCTAGGGTGGTTGGTTAATATTAGCCATGTAACCACTTTTAAGGAGGGTCTCAAGTATTACAGACATGATGTCCTTACCTTGTCTTCAAGTCTCACTTGGATATGTGGCTCATTGTAAGGTCTAGTTTGATAAATATTGTCAGGGTGTGTGGTTTAATGATTTTCACTTGAGCCAACTTATTTTATAATTGGTCAACTTACTACTTAAATATCTCATCCTCTTCCTCTAAGGTGTTGGAATAATTTCCCTCTCATGTCAAGAGGCTTGGTGATGAATTTGGTGGGGGCACATCAGGAATACATGATAACCTAGTAGAGGTGAGGTTACATGATTCTGTATCTTGAAATTTTATTAGGTCTCTCAAATCAAGTGATATAATCAAAGGTTGTTAAGAACAACACAATAGGAAGAAATGTGAGAGAACCAAATTACTATGTATCCATGTTTAAACTAATAGCATTTAAGTATGTTTAAACTTCTTCCGTATCAAAAACTTTAAAGATTATTTTTAGTTTACTAATAGTATTTAAATCTGCTAGTAGAAGTTAATCAATTTTTAATAAATCCACTAACAATAAAATATGCTTCGTCAATCATGTTTATGTCAGAGCATCCTAGATGCAAGACCCCCAACAATATAAGAGGCAGGTTCATTCTTTGCCAAAAGAAAAAATATGCTCCATCAATCATGTTTATGTTAGAGCATCCTAGGGGTAACGTTTGCATATAATATAAGATAAAATGTGATATTGTACAATTTTTTTGTTTTTATTAAAATAAAAGTTTAGGATCTCCATGAAGATGTCAGATGCAGTTTTGATGGGTGTTTTGCAAGCAAGGCAGGGACTTTGGGCAGAGTAAATCAATTATTCTACTTTCTCATCAATCTTTTCTTCCTTATGTAGATAACTGTTGAATCTCTGTTTCTGTATCTTGAAGAAATTACACACAAACAAACATACTGTAGGGGAAGAGATCCAATAGATAACATAGTTCCAATAACTATCACCTTATTGTCATGTTGACTCCCCAATAGTAGTCATAGTGAAAACATCATTAACAAATTTGTTTTGTACCAATAGTCGATCATTTTTTATAATTTTTTGTTCATAATTGGCCCATTTGTGCACCACTATTGGGACATTTGTCAACAAGTACTAGCGATTTTGAGTTGACGGTTACTAGAACATCTTTAGTTAGGTATCAGGCGACACTTTGAAATGTGTACTTTTTGACCTTTGTGCGCATAACTGATTCCACAACGTGCATCGTTACTACCTAGAAACTAGATCAATAGCTATAAGCAGTTAAGTTGCATACGAATACAACTAAACAAAATAAATCAAAATCTGATGTACCGTTTAAGATTTGTGGGTGCGCAAAGTTAGCTATGACGACTGCTGGTGCTCTTCTCCTATATCCCCACGAAGATACGAATGAATCAATGTCTGCGCCTGGTAAAATGAGTGCACGGTGGTGCATTTAGATCAAAATACTTGATGTGCATCATTCATAGCAATTCATGAGTGTATACAAAGTTTTTCCTCTGCATGTGTCTGGAAGTGCATTCATTGTGAGGTCTCCAATGACTGCTCTGTCAGTGTAGCAGTCTGCATGGCTGAACACTGGCAAACATAATAATAATAATACCCATTTTATTTTGTTTTACATGTACTTAGAATTGTCTCTTCAAATTTCAAAATTTGTTTTCAGGATGTGATAAAGATACAAAGATAAAAGGGTAGTCTTTGGTAGTCAAAAGACTACCGATAAGACTAGAAAGTGAAAACTAGAATTTCAATACATTATAATCATACAAGTGAAAGTAGTAGCTGTAGATGAACTTGGTAACCTAAAATTTGCCTTCAATATTGATAGCTGCCTAACAATTTTATTTTTGTGGGATCGTCCCTTCAAATCTTTAAGATTTGGATATCTTTTATATGATTTAACACAATTTTGAAAAATAAATATAGGGGAAGCATACTAGTAGTAGTTATAGCTAACTTTGTGCACTCACAGTACATTTGATTTCAAATGTTTTTTTTGTTCTCTCTTTATGCAACTTACCTGTTTATAGCTATCGTTTTGGCTTTGGATAGTAACCATGTATGCTGTGGGATCCGTTATGCACTCAAGGGTCAAAAAGTGGTCATTTAAAAGTGTCGCTCAATACCTACTTAAAGATGCCCTAATAACTGTGTACTACAACCACCTAAAAAATGACCAATAGTTTACTATGGGTACCAATAAAGTTTCACAACTCCTCCCTATGGTTACCAATAGAGTTGCACAACTCCTCCATGAAGTCCAAAATTCTAACTAGTGGGAGTAAAATGGGCTATTGGTACAAGTGAAATTTATTATGAGTTTTTAGTTTTCATTTTTTTATTTCTTTAAAGTTAGTAATTTGGAGGTTGGGTGAGCAAGGAGTGAACGATAATTAGAACATGGGGAGTATGGTGTTCTTCTCCTAGTTGCCGCCCACTTGTATCTAAGTAGTCAAGATTATAATATTCAATTGGAGGAGTTGTGCAACTTTATAGGTATCCGCAACACATAGTTATTGGGGCATTTGTGCATATGTATTGGTCAACACTGTTATTAGAGGAATATAATTTTTGAGATGATTGTAGTGCACAATTATTAGGGCATCTATTAATTGGTATTAGTGTCACCTCCAAATGACTACTTTTTGACCTTTATGCACATAACAAATCCTTCTCATTTTTCATAACTATCCGTAAGTGGAAACAATAGCTTTAAGCACATAAGTAATATATGAAGAAACACAAAAAAATCATCAATTGTCAACACCCAATGTACCCTTTAAGAGCTTAGGATGCACAAAGTAAGGGTAGTTCGCTACTAGTACCCTTCCACTAGTGATTATTTTTTCTCATTAATTTGTAGATTAAATATTAATTTGAAGTTTCTCAATTAAATTGCATAGGCATTTTTGTTTCTTGTTGAATGATCAACTCTCAATATCATAGTCTAAAAAACAAGTTAAAACTATTAAAAAGTTTAATTTCATTTCAATCAATGAAATCACATTTTTTTATGAAAAATAGATAACAAAATTAAATATTTAATTATTTTACTGATGATTCTTTTTAGCATAATTTTCTAAAAACAACTTTCAAAATTATATTCATTATTTCTAATAAACTGCAATCCCAATTCACAAAGTAGGGGAAGAGATTTAGTTACAGCCATGTTGAGGTCAATCGTTGTCCATTGGTTTGTGTAATTTAATTGGTAGGGGAAGCATACCAGTAGCGTTATAGCTAACTTTGCACACCCACATATTCTAAACGGTGCATTGGATTTTGACGATTCTTGTTTGGTTGTCTCTGCATGCGACTCAACTGCTTATAGCCATTGTTTTGGCTTCTAGGTAGTAATGATGCATGTTGTCGGATCCATTACGCGCCAAGGGTCAAAAAATAGACATTTCACAGTGTAGCCCGATACTTGCTTAAAGATGTCCCAACAACTGTGCACTTAAAATCGCCAATACTTATACACAAATGCCCTAGTAATCGTACGCTATGGATACCAATACAAATGCATGGGTTGATAATGGTCCAAAAAAGCTAAAAAATGAACCGCTATCTGAAATTTATTAATAGTCTTTTAGTTATTTATTTTTTAGTTTTTTTAAATTAGTAACTCGAAGATTGGATGAGCAAAGAATGAATGTTAACTGATGCTCTTCCCTATCAATAGCAGGAAAAGTAACTGAACAATAAGAAATATGTATCAGTTTTAACACTTGTACAACATTCCAAGAAAAAAAAAAAAGTGAAAAATGACAAAAATCTGATATATCGTATAATAGCTTAATATAACACGAAAATAATTATAACTGCTGATACCCTTCATCTTCACCTATATACCTATGATATCTTAAAATTCAGAGCATTAAAGTAAGCTTTTCTGCATTCGATTAGACAAAGGATTGATAACCGAAAATCCTCAGAGAGATATGGGATAAATGAATGCAAGCAAAACAAGTCATTTGCACATGCTTTTTGCGCGCACAGGTACTCTACAATTTTAAATCTACTAATTAATATAATATTTAGGGCATCATGCAACTGTGCTTTTGCCTCTGAAAAAGCGAATCAGATTTCGTATCCACTGGGTTTTTTTGCTGGCATTTTGTGGTTTGTAGTACTAGCGGCGGTGAACACAGCCTTAAATTTAATGGCCGTATGAATGTATTTAAGTAAATGATTATTGGGGCATTCAAGCATAAATATTGGATCAATGGATCAATAGAGAATATGTATTAGATGTCATCTTGAAATGACAACTCTTTTATCGTTGTGCACATAACAAATCCTCCCACGTGAACCACTTAGCTAGAAGCTGAAGCAATAAGTATAAGCTCTTAAGTCGCATATGAAGAAAACAAAAAAATTGTCAAAATTCAATGTACTCTGTTTAAAAGCTTTGGGTATGTTAGCTATAATGACTATACCCTTCCCTTATACTATCTTTAAAGTGAATTAAACTATTGATTTGAAATCCTTAATGATAATTTATCTCACAAGTACTACCAATCCTTTCTTTAGTAGCATATTAATGCAATCTTCTGACAACAATTTGGAATTTATTTCTAAATACTAGAGTACAATTACTTTTAGATACTTAGGAAAAGTATTATTTTTGAAAACTTAGTGTGTGTCATTTGAACTCATTGATGACGATTATGCTCTTATGTTCAAAGATTCTATGTAAGAAACACAAAACAAGACATAAATGTGTTAGACATTGTCAATTGTAAAAATATAAAAAATAGAATAAATTATAATGGTATAAATCATGTGAAAAATGAGTATAGGTGGGTGGTTATATTTATCATGTCAAACGAAAATCTTATCATTATCCCTTACCATTAAAACAACTATTGGTACCCTTCCCTTATACTATCTTCAAATGAATTAAACTATTGATTTGAAATCTTTACAAGATAATTTATCTCACAAGTACTACCAACCCTTTCTTAAGTAGCATATTAATGTGATCTCCTAGAACAATAATTTAAATTTTTTTGTCTCAATACTAGAATGTAATTAGTTTTAGATACTTAGGAAAACTATTACATATCATTAAATTTAAGAAATTTGTGTATGTCATTTCAACTCATTGATAAAGCCTATGGTCTTAGTGTTCAAAGATTCCTTTGTGAGATTCACAAAACAAGAGACAAATGTGTTATACATTTTTAATTATAATAATATGAAAAAAAGAATAAAGAATAATATTTTAAATCACTCAAAAAACAAGTCTAGGTGGGTGGTTATATTTATCATGTCAAATAAAAATCCTATCATTAAACCTTTTATCATGTGTGATGAGTGATTAGGGGAAGGGGTTTAGTTATCACCCATATTCAAATTACCAGTCATTAGATTTCACTACTTTAAGAGCCCATTAAAAAATCATCTAGTGGGCCAATAGTTGCCCATTGGTATACCCAAAAGTTGGGAAAAAATAGTAATTAGAACAATTGTGCAACTTTATTGGTATCAATGACACACAAATTGGGGCATTTGTGCATAAGTATTGGATCAATTATGCAAATTTTGTGGTGGTCAAAATGAATAGTTAATGGGACAAGAAGGAATGTGTTTGGGACGACACTTCAAAATGACCACTTTTTTGTTGGAATCAATGAACACCGAGAGGGGGGGGGGGATCAGTGTTCTGCAATTCAAGAATTTATTAAACTGATTCTTAAACCACCAGATGCATAAGAATGAAAGTAAAGTGCATAAACATAAATCAATCAACCACAAAACCATAACACCAAATTTTTTACGTGGAAACTCGGAAAGGGAAAAACCACAGTGGGATTTGAACCCACAATATTATTATACTTTGATCAGGAGTATGATAATATTACAAAAAGGGGAATGCACTTGCATTCAGGGACATTGCCTAGAGATCATTGCTCAAATACAAAAAGAGGGCTACAACCTGAACGACTCACTATCCTACAAATGATTACAATAGTATATGAACTAAAGAATAGCATCTACTAATGCCAAATATCAGCTCCAATTAAGCACAATTTGACTGTCTTCCTCTATTCTGCTTATCTGCTCTATTTTGTTGCACAGTCATATACCAGAACACCAAATTTGTAAACTGCTGCTCATTCGCTCATCACACACCAACATTCGCACATCTATCATTCAAGTCGATCTTATATATCCGCACCGCCAAAATAGATCAATTCTCATGCCAAGTTCCAAAAACCGCATAACACGCAACATGAAACGTGTAACCATAAGTCGGCTCAATCCATCCATAAATCCATATGCAGACCTAAACCAGATGATAACAAGCTTCATACGTGTCGACTCAATCTCCTCAAACTCGAAATCAATCACTGAAATCATCCCAAAGATTCTGCAACACACGTTTCATTAAAAATAGCTCTGTTCTACCTGAATTAACAGTTATCAGACCTTTAATCTCGCTCATGAATCAACACCGGATATCAGGATTACAAAATAAATTGCCTTGAACCTCAAATTATCTGCCTCTATTACCATAACCAAAATTATGCAACCAAGAACAAGATCTACACACTACACTCATACTCTGCCGTATACTGTATTCCACCTTCCAGACTTATGCCTAATGGATAATGCAACTTCCGGTAAATCAAATCTACATGTACCGTATATGATTTCTAAACTGAGTTTCCATCAATGACAACTCCTAAACATTTCTCATGCATTAATCTTCACCAGAACAGTGACTCTTGCCAACATTTTTTACCCTTGCATGCACAACAAATCCCACAACATTAGACTTTAATACTTAGAAACCAGAAAATAGCTATAAACAATTAAGTTGCATATCAAGACAACAACAAAAAAATCGTTGATTATGGCGTAAAATCGTTGCATGCACAACATATCCCACAACTTCGCTCCCAACCAGGTAAAAAGCTTCTAGCGTAAAATGTTGAAACTGATTATGGAATTTGTTACGGTTGATGGGAGGTTTACTAAAGTTTATAGCTACCATTTTGTGCTTCTGAATCATTTTAGATATGGGAATAAGGTTTCCTTTCCTTATTATCTGGTTTCTTCCCTCAATGATTGTCTGGCTGACCACATTAAGAGCCCCAAGTCAAGCCCTTTAGCTCATCAAGGTTTAATCCTTTTAATTTATGAGCATTTTGAAGCTAGGGTTAACTGGGTGAAGGCTAGTTTGGAAGATAAAGATGAGGATTACACCCTTAGTGATGGTTCTGATGAATCCAAGTCTGAGGTCAATGCTGCCGCCTCTAACCCCCCTAAAAAGAGGGTCATAATCCTCAAGAAGAATATTGATGTCTTGTGGGCGGAGGAAACCTGTAGTTACAAGGTGAAGCCCAAGGGGAAGGGTAAGAGGTTAATTTTATCTAATTCTGATTCTGGGGAGGAGCAGCCTCCTAAATTTTCTGATAACTAGGAATCGGAACCGATGGACTTGGACTCCCAAGACTTACAAGACAAGACTGAAATGATGCTCGATATTTTGGGAACTGCGAGAAGTGCCTCGGTTGATATGTATTGATTCCAATGTTGGGTTTTTCATGAAATTAAGACTCTGCATCTTAAGCAAAGAACTTCCTTAGCTAAGTTGGAAATGATTGAAGGGGTTGTGGAGAAAGAGGGCCAGGTTAGAACAAAGGAAAAGGGGAAAGGAAGTGTTTCAGAGAGAAATGAGTGTGCCCTGTGGAAAGAAGATGATAAAGAATGATGTTGGAGTGCCTTCAGAAGAATGGGGAGGCCATAGAGCTTTTTAAGAACAGATATGATGAAAAGGTTGGGGAGATCAGCTTGAAAATGCAGAAAATTGAGATTCAACTCAAGAAGATTATGGAGAACAGTGCGACAATGTTGAGAGTGTCCGCCACCAATATGTCGGCTATGGTGGCTAGATTGGAGAAAATGCACAATGACAGGAACTTCATGGATCTGGAGATGGATGCTGGGGGCTCTAGCTCCAAGGATATCACTCGCATCACGAGGAGGACCAGACAAAGCACCAAGGCGGTGGAAGTACCTGTGCCTCAGGATCTTCTTGACCTAAAGGAGGCTGCTAAGACCATGTTAATGCTGGAGAAAGAGGCTATTGAGTGTCTCAATATTTTCATGTAACTGGTTGTTGTTTTTGTTACTTGCTTTCGCCAGCACCTTGCAGGTTTTTTGCTGTCTTTTCATCTGGTTGTTGTGTTTATGTTGTCCTTCTTTCTTGCAGCCCATTCTGTTTTGGTTTTGTTAATTTTGGTCTAGATGCTTTAATGATCTATCTTCAAATTATGATGTAAGGGGTTTCGGGTCCCCTCAAAACCTGTTTTTGCTTAATCAAAAATAAAAAAATCGTTGAAATTTGATGTATCATTTAGTAGTTTATGGTGCACTAAGTTAGCTATAATGACTATCGGTACCCTTTCATAACCTTTCTTGAATCTCCATCTTCATCACATTGAGGTACTCACATTTCTCTCTATAATTATTCTCCCATTTTGTTCAAGAATTCTTAGTAACAAATTATGCTATTTTCTAGTAAACTTGTTTGTTTGGAAACTCTTTCAATCATATCTTTTATTTATTTATTGTGCGTTCTTAAAAAATATTTATAAGGACGAGGAAAAGCAGGTTAGAAGGATCAGATGCATGGAGTAAAAAATAACTCACAATAAAGCACTAAAGCATACAAACAACCTTGTTATACCTACTTTTTTCACCTCCTTCGATTAAGAAGGAAGTGGAATGCGCCCTTGGTTCTCCACTTGATTTGATCCTTTGATTGGGGGAAGTGGATTGCTCTCCACTACACAACAAAATGATAGGATTGGATGATGGATTAAGTATGACAAGATTTTGGCATAATGTAGGTACAAGGGGTGATTTCTTGATTCAAATGGACAACATGACAATGTAGAAAATGATAGATGAATTGGGAGGGGAGGAGACCCCAATTTATAGATTGGAGGGGCCCAAAATGGATGGCCAAGAATGAAGAGAAATGAAGGGCTAAGATTGAATGTGAGTGGGAGAAGATTTGAGAGGACAAGTGGGAGATCTAAGAGATTTGCTATAAAATAATTTCTTGTCTCCACACTTCTCAAGTACATGGGGAAGAGTTCCCTAAGTACCTTCATAAGAGAATAACGGAAATTTAGAATTCATTGTGAGAGGACAAAGGGAATTCAAAATTCCCAAGAAAGAGGAGGCATGAGGAGAATAAAGGATAAAGGAAATAAAAAATCCTTGGGAAGAGAGGGCATGGGGAAATTCAAGGAATTTGAAATTCCTTGGATAGACAAAAATGGGTGGCATTTAAGGTTGGAGGATGAGATAAGAAATCCATTTATGGAAAAGAGTTGATCCATACCTAATCAAGGTGATTATGGATGTGCAAGTGATTAAGAGGAGTGATTAGGTGGGATAATGGAGGATTAGAATGCTGGTGGGCAAGTTAGGAGGATGGGACATGAGGAGAGAAAATGAGTGGAGGAATATAAAATTGAAGAAAATGGTGATCATGATTAGGCTAGAATTAATTAGGCCAAATGATAGTGATTGAGAAGGTGATTTGTAGGAATCAAGATATTAGTTAATTAATTGAAATTAATTGACTAATTAGGATTAGAAGAGAATGTTGACTAAGGTTGAGGAATTAATCTTATTGGCTAAGGCGACAAAATTAAATTTAAATATAAATTAATTAATTTTGAGAAAAAAAGGATTGACATAATTAATATTATTAATTATGCGAAAACGCTAAATTAATCAAATAGTAGTTTAATTAATTTTAGGCATCTACATTTTGTCCCTCGTTTACACAATGACAAATTGGTGACGGGTAAAAGACGTAGAAAGATGCCCCTACGTGGAAACATGGGTAAAGGATGCCCCCTCCAGAATTTAATCGGAAAAATTTAGAATTTTTATGAGAATTTTTTTTAAAAATAAGAAAAGAGTAGAAAAAGATGAAGAAGATGAGAAGAAGAAACGAGGAAGAGGAATGGAAAAAAGTTGAAAGTAAGTAGATAAAGGGTGATAGAAGGGTGAGAGAAGGGCTTATATAGGCTACACAGGGCCCATAGAAGGGTAATTTTCAGACTCGCTAGTCCATGAGCAATAGAGAGCCTAGAGTAGAAGGAGTGAAGATGGCGAGGATTCAATGACATGAGAAATGTGATGAGGGGTTCAGACTCTTCCAGTAGCCATCGGAGTACGGACGATTGGTATGTACCTTTAACCTAACTTTGTCATTTGAGTAGGTTAGCATTTATTAGGTGCAATAAATAGGGTCAAAGCCAGTTGTGGTGCAGACATTGATCACCTGGTGGACGTCTACGCTCAGGGATCATTGTCTACGTGATGGATCCCCATCTGCGCAGGTGGAATGCCGCCTGTGTAGGCATTGATCAAGTGATCGACATCTGTGATGGGAGGACAAAGGAGGGAATGGGCGGATTGTGAACTATTGACTGAGCTCTACAGAATGATGCACATTCTGGTTTCAACGTCTTCGTAAGGAGAAATTTCGTCTCCACCCTAAAGGAAAAAAAGGGGAAAAGGGGATGAATGCAAAGAGGTAAGGGGTATCCAGGGGATTCTTTGAGGCTCAATAAGGGAAAAAAGAGAGGGGGGATTGGCTAGAAAATGGATGATATGACTGAATTCATGGATGCAGGAGGCATTAGGTCCACTGCAATCACGAGAGTGTTAGTCGCTGACGATGCAATACCTTATCCAACTGAAAAGCATAGAGAGGATGGTTCTACGATAGGTCAGTTTTGTGTTGGGTTCATGAGTGGCCGAGGATTAAGGTGCACACAACTATGATGATAACACTCATGGAGCGCTGACATAGTGACGCATGTTCTTTCCATTTGACTTTTGGAGTGACATCCATTACTTTACTGGATGTGTGGCGCATTCACCAAGTACCTATTTGTGGCGTGATCCCAAAGTATTGATTGGAGCATGGGGAACACTATCTTCACCACTTGTGCCAGATTGACGATTTACCATTGGACAGAATGTCGATGGTGCTGGACTGGGTCATGGAGCGGTCTCAAGGGATGCCTCGATTGGACTTGTATATCTGTGGCTTGATCAGTGGTCAGATGATGCCCGACCTCAATGGCATGGTTTCTCTATCAGATGTTCTAGGTGCTTATGTCACATCATGGAGGATGGAGTGCAATTTGCTTTGGGATATTCCATAGTCAGGCAATTGTATCATGATATTCACATGTGTGTCTATCGAGGATACAAGAATCTGTTTACTATAGTTACACTTCTTCATATATGGGCGTTCAAGCACATAGTCATGTGTCAAGCCTCTTGGAGTTAGGGAGCAACAACCACAATATCCTTATGTGGACAAGTATAGAGGTTTGTTGTATTACATTCGAGTGGGATTGATAGGTTATTGGCATCGCTGAATCGATGAGATGATGGACTTTACTTGGTGTCCATATAGGTTATGCGAGTAGTGGGAGGAGGATGCATGGTATCTATGCTTTGTCCAAACACAGTGTTGGTTAATGCATCGCATTGTCCATATTATTGATCAGTATTTACCTCATCGGGTGATGCAATTGTTCAATATACAACAAGATGTTGTTGGTGAGGAGTGCACACATCCCTGAGTCACTCAAGAGACAGGCACATGGGGAGACTCCATAGGCCCATTTGAGGCTTAGACTAGCTAGATAGGGATGAGATTGGTGGACTGGGACCCTAGACCAGATGTGATAGACACCACGATGACAAGTGCCTACATAGTGTGGTGGGAGTTCCATCGACCAATGCAAATTATTATACTAGATGTGCTACTACTAGATGAGATGGCTCTCACAATGGACCAAGTGGTTGGGGGAGACAGAGATGATGACAGGGATGGAGGGGAGGGAGGGGATGGAGGAGAGGGAGGCAGGAGAGGATAGAGAGCGATGAGAGCTTCTAGGAAAGGATGGTGGAGAGGAGCCCAGGGTGCACAGGCACAAGTGCAGGTAGCACCTATATAGGTATAGGGATAGGGGGACATGCACAGATCCCAATAGCAATACCACCAGTAGTGTCTCCACCAGTTCATCCATAGGTACAGGTACTACCACAACTGTAGCCATATCCTCAAATCACACAGGTTGTGTTGGATCAAATTACCCTAGAGAGGGACACAAAAAGACCTCGAGCGACAAGCTTGCAAATAGAGGTGGGCAGGGAGAGGGCGAGAGAAGATGACCTGCAGCTTGAGAGGGACACTCTATGGGTGGCCCTAGATGCAGTGACAACAGAGGGGGATGCTTTCCAGACAGAGGAAGATGCTACTGCCGAGGTATTGTAGGAGGCTTGGGGAGGGGAGCCGACGGAGAGGATTGATGAGCTCGAGTTAGAGATAGATGGATTGAGGGCACATCTCACTCTTGCATAGGTTTTGATGGTAGACGATGCAAAGGAGAGAGGGATGTGGATAGATAACTACCGATTCTTGCGGGCATGGTACATGTGCTGACTGAGGTTACAAGAGCTCAAACACAGATTGAGAGGATGGCTTGGGAGAAACAGTACTACCGAGACCTCTATCATCAGGTCGTGTTCGTCGAGAAAATGACATCATATACTGAGAGCACCAGATCTCAACACACACAAAGCCAACAACCAGGGAATCAATGGGTATGTGGCCACCTCATCCTCCACTAGTAAAACCATCAGGAGGGTGGACAGATCTAGGTGTATCTGGCAGAGAGAGCACTGGAGAGCTCATGGACTCTCACAATTTTGTTGACCCTTTAGGAATTATATTTCATTGTATTATGATTGGAAACATTATATATATATATATGACTCATGATTTTGGCGGTGATTCATTTATTGTTGTATTTATGATGGACATTCATTATGGACTATGATGCATTTGATGATGGATTTATGATGAGGCATGTTTATGTTTATGTGATTATGATCATTATTATGAGGTTGCTAACATGCTTTGTGATGCAGGATGGATATATGCAAGGAATTATTTGATGTATGTGCGGTTATTATGAGATGTATATGTGATGGCATTATATGATACATATGAAATGTTCCTAACATATGGTGTATGTAGGATGGATGAGATGTATGTGTATATGATGTCTATGTGATGTGGATAGATACAAGATGTAGAAAATTGTAAAGACAATGATACTATGATGATGTATATGGATGATGTTTATGATGTAATACAAAATGTGGGAAAATTGTAGTGATTATGATGCGATGTTGCACACTAAATATGTACATGTATGATTGCTATCATGATGTGGATATGTATAATGTAATGCAAAATGAATGAAATGATATGAGATGGTTAATGTTATGTAAAAGGTGTTATGATATGAAATAGTTAAAATGTAATGAAACAATTTCTAAAATGAGGTAAAACAAATTCTAAAGGGATGATAATATAGTAATGAAATGAGATGAAATGCAATGAACCCTAAAAAGTAATGATATGAAGTGAATCCTAATATCAATGCAATAAGTCCTAAAATAATAACATGATAAAATAGATTCTAAAGGATGGCAATGCAATCATATAAAATGAAATCTAAAATGGAATGCAATGCACCTTAAAATAATGACAATGAGAAATGTAAGTGAATAAAAAATATAATGAAAATGAGATGAATGCAAATTAAAGTTAAGACAACCTATAATGTGAAAAGATGCAATGAGATAAAGTGAATGCAATATTTAAATATTTTTTTAAAAATAAATGTAACCTAATGAATATATACAAATGGAGGTGGATAATTTTTTGTGATGTGCCAACCTTAACACAATGAAATACATAGTATAGAAGAAGGAGACGAGGGATGAATGAATAAATTGGAGTCTCCAAGACAAATGGATGAAATGATAAGTGAATGAAGAATGATTGGGTGGATGGGACGGGTTTTTGTTGTGTAGAATGTGGAGAGAAAACCTACTTTTGATATTGCAACAGACGATCTACACCACTCACTATAAAAGTCAGAATGCCGTGAATATCCGATGCATGGACTAGACTCTAAAACAATAGGTTATCTCAATGCACACTGGTTCGTAAACACCATCGAAGGTGTAAGTGTGAGACTGTTGGATCATACAAGAGAAACCATCAAACATGCCATACCACAAAAAGATGCTCCAATATAGACCAATCCAAGACATACCAAGCTATAGGATGATTGAGGTAGCCCTGAATAGGTATAGGTATAGGACACAAAATAAAATTCAAAGTGAGAAGACCAATAATGCAAATGACACACACATGGCCAACAAACATCTCTTGCCAAGAGTAGGACTGCTAGACATGGGAAGGATGCATCCCGATGGGCAAGGATATTGGATGTGACTGAAAAGGTGGCAAAATACTAGGTGGTTGTGCAAGGTATGAAAATAGGAAAGTTTATGCTTGGATTGGATTAGCATGTTATGGATGGGTGTTTGGTTGATGTACAAGTCAAGAGAATCTCAAATTAATGGGGGAAGATCAAGATACGAGGGGAAAGCTTAGTGTAACGGGATAAAGATTAGTGTGATGGGATGATCCTTATCCATAGTTCAGAACATAGCTCATCATCTCAACAGAAGAGAAAATTAGATGGGTGATCATGGAAGATGTATGAAAGGAAGGAACTAAGACAAAGAGTGTCTGCACAGATGGGAGAGGGGGGTAATGGTGAATTAGTGGCTTACATTACTAAAGAAATAGGGAAGTGGAGGATGTGATGCAAGTGGCCTAGCTAGGTAGCTATTTAATTGCTAATATCACTAAATAAAAGTAGATGCAGGATGGTGAGCGTACAAAGAGATGATGGATATGAATTATTTACCTTAAGGCTTGAGAACATGTTTTCATAAAGGTACTTTCCCATAGCACCGCAAAGTGGTTTTTACTGATGGACGAAAATATTTTTCTCGACTTTTTTCATTTTTTTATAGTATTTTTCTTGTTTTTTTAAATTATTTTTTCTAATTTTGAATCTTGGGATTCCCAGAAGATTAGGCATAAAAATTATTCAAGTGTATGATGTTCATAGGCTCATCCAAGGGTTGTCCTTTAGGTGTAGCTAGCTGATATGCTCCAGAGCCATATTTTGCAATGATAAAATAGGGTCCCAGCTAGTTAGGCGTGAACTTGCCCTTATTTTCTCGATCTTGAATATTATTTTGATTTTCCATAAGGATAAGGGCATCGATGTCAAATTAATTTGTCCTAACCTTTTTGTTATAACTGAGTTGAAGGTGATTTTGATAAACCTGAAGATGATTCGAGGCCTTGAGACTCCATTCATCTAACAATTCAAGCTCTTGTAATTTTGCCACTCTATATTCTTCATCAGGATGAATGTTCTTTAGGGGCACCTGAAGTGAGGGGATCTCTATCTCAAGGGAGAGGATGGCTTCAAAGTAAAAGCTGAGGGAATATGGTGTGTCTCTCGTGAGTGTGTGAATGCTGGTGTGGTAGGCCCTAAGGGCAGGATGAAGTTGCAAGTGCCAATCATAGTTAACTTCATTGTCTGTTTTCATTAGGATCTTGATAAGGGTTTTGTTTGAAGCCTCAACTTGACCATTGCCTTGTGGGTAGTATGGAGTGGAAAAGTGAAATTGGATGGCAAATTTTTGGCATAGTTATTTGACAACCTGATTCTTGAAGGGTCCACCATTGTTTGTGATGATAACCTTGGGGATTCTATAGTGATAGATTAGGTAATTCAAGATAAATTTAGCGATCTGTTTGCCAGTGGTAAATGTGAGGTGTATGACTTCCATGCACTTGGTGAAGTATTCCATAGTGGTGATGATGAATTTGTGGCTATTGGATGAGGTGGGATGGATTTTACCAATGAGATCAAGCTCCCATGTGAGAAGGTTCAAGGTGTGATGAGTTGCTACATATCTTGAGATGACACATGTATCTTATCACCATGTTTTTCAAAAGGCACACATTTCTTGATATAGTAATAAGCATCTTATTCCATTATGGGCTAGTAGTATCTTGTGTGTAATACCTTCTTAGCAAAAGTGAGGCCACTTGAGTGTGCCCCATAGATACCTTTGTGTACCTTGTGTAGTGCTCGTTCAACCTACCCTTTGTCTACACCTTAGGAGGGTTCCATTGAAGGGCCTTTGAAATAGGGTATCTCCAAGAATAGTGTATCAGGTAGATCGACGAATGAAAGTTTGTTGTTGGGTTTTGGTAAGGTGAAGGGGGATTATATTGTTGCAGAGGTATGCGTAGGTCTCTTGATACCTAGGTAGAGTCAAGACCAATAAGGACACAATCCATGTTGGACTTAGGGACGTCGTATGCTGGGACTAAAAGGCTCTCAACTAGGAACTCACACTTGTGATTGTTTTTCAACATCTGCAAGAGGGAAGCGATAGTAGCCATGGCGTCAAAAACTCTATTATTTGTCCAAGGAATCTTCTCAAACTGGATGAAAGTGAAATGATATTCAAATTCATCTACCATGTGGTGATAAGGGGGCAACTTGTTATCCTTTGTTTGATTCTCATCATTGACTTGTTTGATGACAAGTTGGGAGTCTCCATACACATGCAAGTCAGTGATCTTCCATTGAATAGCCAAGTGGAGATCAGTAATGAGAGCTTCATACTCTGGGATGTTGTTTGTGCATGTGAAGGTTATCTTGTAGGAGTTAGGTATACAATTTCCTTGTGGGATGACCAACAAAATACTTTCCCCCGGTCCATGTTGTGTGTAGGAGCCATCAAAGTACAGTTGCCATTTTCCAAGATGGGTGATTGTCATGATTGAGTCATCTATAAATTCTGCCATCAAGGGGTGTTCTCCTTGTAGAGGGGTTTCAACCAGTTAGTCAACAATAACTTTTCCTTTGATTTAATTTTGATTAAAATACTCAATGTTGAATTCACTTAATAGAATAACCCACTTAGTTGTGTGTCTTGTGAGTGCAGCCCTTTATAGTTGGTACCTGAGGGGATCGATCTTTGCAATGAGCTTTATCTTGTGATTGAGCATGTAGTGGTAAAAATTTTGAGTGCTAAAGACCACTGTAAGGAATGATCATTCTATTGGATTGTAATTATACTCATATCCTACTAGTGTGTGGTTGATGTAGTAGATAGCACACTCTTTGCCTTGATCATTATTTTGTGCCAATAATTCCCCCATGGCTATTGAGGTAGCCGAGATGTATAGAAGGAGTGGTTATCCCAGGATAGGAGGCATAAGCACTAGCAGAGATGCTAAGTATTCGTTGAGTTTGTTAAAGGATTTCTAGCACAAACAGTCCCACTGAAACTTGGTGTCTTTTCGTAGGAAGTCGATAAATGGATGGCACTTGTCTACAAATTGTACTATGAATCAACAAATGGACTAGAGTTTACCTTGTAGAATGCAAAACTTCTTAAGAGTTTTTTGAGGTGGCATATCCATGTGTAGACACCCAAAATTGTCCAGTCTAATTAAATAAATATTTTATTTATTTAATTATCTAAGCCTAATTCTTCTATTAATTAAATAAATCCTTATTTATTTAATTAATTCATTTATCTTCTTCTAGCCTTATTTCTCATTTAAATAAATACATTTATTTATTTAAATTATCCTTTTCCTAAATTAAATAAATATTTTATTTATTTAATTATCCCACTTCTACTATTAATTAAATAAATCTTTATTTATTTAATTAATTCATTAACCTTTTCTACCTATGACACATGTCATTCATCTCTTAATTCATACACTACCTACCCCTTTCATTATTTTATTATTTCTTTTACCTACCCTCTAATCTTAGCCGACCTCTCTTTTTACACCTCTCAATCTTATCCCTCCATTTCATATTGTGTCTTCTATTTAAGAAGATGCCTCCTTCATTGTCAAACCCTAATGACCTAATCACTCATGCTAATGATCTTTCATGCAACTTGCTACACTACGATCCTACTTGCAACCACATTCCGTTCTTTGTTGAGCTCTTGTGCATACAAAAATCTGAGAGCAAATATATAAAGCAAGATCAATGGAGATAGGAAGAATGGAGATCAAAACCCTATTGGACATGTGATGGTATAATCTTTGTGATTTTGTTTTATTTTGCATTGTATTAGGTAATCTTCATATGTTATGGTGGATCTTTGTTGATTGTTAGGCTAGGGTTTAGTGGTTGGATTCATTTAGCCTTTCAATATTGTTATTATTGTTATCCATTTTCACCATGAACATTTTGGCACGCCCGGTGGGACTCTTGTCCCTTTGCATTTAACATTTTTGTTGCAGATTTTGCGTTTTTGAAGTTGCAGATCGGACACTTTTCGACAACATTTTAGGTATTTCCGCGTCTGCGAGCGTTCAGATCGCGTCTCTGAATTTCAGAAGCGTCTGCGGGACCGGGAATCGTGCCTGTGTTTTTGCCAAATTTTATTTTGCAGGTTTCTGGAACCGCGTCTGTGTGTCCGAAACACGTCTATATTACATCTGATCGCGTCTGTGTCCTGGAAGGGCGTCTGTGAGTTCTGAGCGCGTCTGTGAATCACAGAATCGCGTCTGTGTCGTACAGACGCGTCTGTGTCTGGTATAACTGCGTCTGTGTTTTCTGTTTTGAAATTTTTCAATTTTTCTTTGATTCAATTTTTCGGATTTCGCGCTTAGGGTTTTAGATCTGATTTATTTTTTGACTAACCCCTGCAGATCTAGCTAACTAAGTTTGTGCAGCTTGTTTTGGGAGCAAAAACATTTTTGTTGAAGGCCCCTTTTTTCACAAAGTCTTTTTGGGTCTTCTAAAATTTACCTAACTTGTGTTCTTGCAGGAAGGGGTGATCATTTGAAACAACCCAAACTACTAACAAATTTTGTTGCAGGGCCTTGGCTAGGGTTTTGTAATTTTGTTGTGTGCCTTGTTTTCATAGATTAGCAAACACTTACATTGGTGCACTAAAATTGAATCATTGTCTTTTGTGTCTTGAGCAATAGGCTCTTTTTGTTTAATCTTTAGAGGGCCTGTCTTCCCGTGTGGTCATTAGGACTACTAGTGAGAAGAGAATGACCCAAGTGGTAGCAAAAGAAAAGCCATCTTCTTCCAAGCCACTATAATCAAATGTATTCATGGTGAAAACTATGAATAACGTGTGCTGATTAGTTCATACCGACACTATGTCTCCCCATAAACCCGTTTGATCAAATTTATTTGATCATTTGTAGGGCGTAACCCCTACCGGCTGGGAGCCTTCTGTATTTACAGAGCTGAAAGTGCCGCATGTATGGCCACACGAGCGGATGCCCTTACTAGCACCTTTTTGTTTTAGAAGCCCAAATCCTTCTAGTTGTTGGGGCAGGAGGTTGGACCTCTGGTAGCGGCCCACACACATACGGTTCTTAGTAGAGATACAAAGTTCGCCATGGAGAGTTTTCATGGGGACTGATGCTTGGCTGACCTGAGAAGTGAGTGCCGAGGGTGGAGCCAGTGAGGTCAAGCATCTAAGTATCCGCTCTGAATAGCGTAGCCTCGGGGGTAAAACCCTATGTGGGATCAACAACTATTGTCTTGGCCAGCCATAAGAATTGTGCTTGACTTATTTTAAACATTCAAAACATTCAAGACCAAACAACAAAACATTGTGTCTTTTGTGTCTTCAAGTGTATGCAAAACATTTTACATCAAACAACACACTTTTCTTGGAGTCATTTTGGAGTGTAAACACTTGCAAACATTGAGTCCTCATCAACATTGTGTCCTCTTGTCATGAAAAATAGTCAAACAGTCGGATTTGGTCACAACAAAACAACTTCACAGATTGGAAAAATTGCACGAAGTTTACAGAAATGCGTCTGTGTCTGTTTTAACCGCGTCTGGGTAATCTAAGCGCGTCTGTGAAGGGCATAATAGCGTCTGTGTTTTTAGAAGCATCTGTGTCGAACAGAGACACGTTTGTGTCTGGGAATCGCGTCTGTGAAGTATACAGTCACGTCTGTGTTAGAAATTGCAAGAAAAATTTCACAGTCCAGCAAACACAAGAAATCAGTTTCGGAATACTTGAGCTTCCTAGGTTGTTTCTTCAGGTTTCATCTAGCATTCAACCTGTCCTTGGGTCTCATACAGTCCATCATTGCTTCACATCTCATTTTATATTCATACTTGTCTAAACTTGAGTCAAAAGGTCACTTGCTTGTCCTCATCATACTTTGTCAACACACTACATACAACAACACTTTGCTAAGTGGTCCCTCATCAAGGTTTCTTACCTTTGGGTCTCATTTGGTCTTACTTAGAGTCAAGGTCAACTTACCTCATCAAGAGAAACTATCCTCTCTTTGGAAGTCACACCTACTCTACTACATACATACTTGGTCTTACACTTTGGACATTGCAAGTACACCTCAAGATTCATTTACATTCCATACAACTCTTGGTCTTCCATACTCTTTTCATTTTTCATCTAGTCTCTCACATCTTGGTCAAACACCCAGTTCATGGTTGAAACCCGCCTTCAAAAATCTAGGAGAAAAGCTAAAGAAGCTCAAGAATCCGCAAACATGAGTTCTTATGAGTATGACAATGATTTATTTTTCAATCCTGAGCACACTACATTGCCTGACATGGATGTTTATAGAAACATTCCAAATGTGGAAAACATAGACACTACAAACAACAATGCTACACACAATGACAATGTGGACAACTTTTCAATACAATCAGCAGATATAGAAGAATCCATAATGAATCCTCATTTCAATAGATTGGTTGAAGAGATAATGAAGAGGGATAGACAATACTTCTTACACATGATGGCACAAAGTGGAGCTAAAATACCTCATGATTTTGACATGTCTCAAATAATGGAACATAGACCTTTGCAACAACCTCACTGCAATATGGATCAAAGGAGGCCTAATAGTGGAGGAAATAGAGGACCACACATGGTACCTGAATCACCATCAGCTTTGCTTCAAAAACCAGAAATCCCACATACACACGGTCAAACATATGATACTTACCTTCGAAGACCATTATGGAAGTTTTATGCAGATAGATATGCTCAATCACATGCTCAAGCTATGGATCAATCAAAACAAGTGGACATTCAAAGGCATGCTCAAAATTTGGACACAAGGAAACCTCATGTCAAATTTGGGGGCAACACAATAGAACATGACATGCCTATAGAATATGGTATACACGCACAAAATAGATATGGGGTTCCTCAACATGAAGCTATACCAAGTGCTCCATATATGCTGCATCAATATAGACCTCCATATGGACATGTCTACGATCAGTATCATCCATACATGCAACAAGCTCCTCCTCAAATGGGTGTTTCAAACACGGGGTATGTTACAAGAAATAGATCTCCTCCCAAGAGTAATTTGGAGCAACAAATAAGAGATTTACAAAAGAAAATGGAGGACATGAGTACACCAAAACCAACATACACTATGAGAGATATATGTCCTTATCCATTTGATAAGAGCATCCCAATGCCTCCATTTCCTGCACACTTTGTGACACCAAAATTTGACAAGTATAGAGGAAAAGGAGACCCCAAGGCACACATAAGACAATTTTTCACAGCTTGCATTGAGGTAGCGACAGAAGAAACATATTTGATGAGGTTGTTCCCGCAGAGCTTAGGAGATCAAGCTATGGAATGGTTTTCTCAATTACCTCCCGGTATTAAGTCATGGGGCGACTTAGCAGAGGCATTCATTCAGCATTTCTCCTACAATATAGAAACAGATATCTCAGTCACTACTCTATGCAATACTAAGCAAAAGGAAGGAGAATCTTTTGCGTCATTTTTACAAAGATGGAGAAATCTAGCTAGCAGATGCTCTTGTGAAATCCCACAGAAACAAATGGTAGAAATGTTCACTCAAAACGTTAACAAGGATATTGGCTATGATCTTAGGAAAGCTTGTTTGTCTACATTCAAGGATGTTATCGAAAAAGGCCTAGCAACAGGAAAGGTCTTAATTGAACAAGGAGTCATTAAGATATTCAAAGAAAACAAAGAGGACTTTAAAGGAAAAGACAAGCCAAGATTTTGGAATAAGAACAAGAATACAGTTAATGATGGTGTTGTTGATGCCAACACAGTGAGACCCAAATTCGTCTTTTCGGGATCAAGTTCTACAAACAATCAAGTATATACTCAAACAACTTCCAGATCACGAAGGAAGTACACCCCATTGGGAGAACCACTTGAATCAGTCTTCAAAAAGCTTGTGGCAAACAAAGTGATCACAGTTCCAGATTTTCCTCCATATGAACCAAAGGTTAAGCCGAATTGGTGGAATGATGATGAGTATTGTGAATTTCATAAGAGCAAGGGTCATAAGACAGGAAATTGCCATTGACTGAAGAACATTGTGTAAGATCTCATTGATAGAGGTGACATTGAGATTGAGGGACATTCATCTAATCAAGAACATGAGATGTTTAAGGAACCATTCCCAAAGCATGACAAGGGAAAAGGTAAAGCCACAGATGATCAAGCCAACTATACTAGAGCACCTTACAACTATGACTCAACTATCAACCACATCTCGATGGACAATCATATCTCTACTATTACTATCAAGAACAAAAATCCTGAGAATCCTCCTCAGAGACCCAGGATTGTTCTAAGAGGTGTGGGATCTTCGTCCGAGTCTACCTCTAAATGTCATGTTACAACCCGTCGAGGTAAGATTACTTTGCCAGGTGCTTCCACTAAAAATGCCGCTTCTTCATCAACCAAACCAGAGTATGACCTTGTAGAACAGTTAGGGAAGACACCCGCGCTCATCTCCATCCTTGAGCTATTACGCATATCTCCCGCACATAAAGCTATTCTTGACAAAATCTTGAGAGACACCGCCGTTCCTACTGATCTGAACGTGGACCAATTTCAAGCCATGGTGGGATACCTTTCCATTCCACATTCCCTTACATTCACAAAAGCCGATGACGCATCTGTAAGTCAGCCACATAATGCACCATTACATATTGAAGCCTTCATACACAAACATCGAATAAAGCGAGTCCTGATAGATGGAGGAGCTGGTTTAAACATTTGTACATTGAGCACCATTAAACAATTGGGATATATTGACAAAGCTGTGAATTCTACAAATCAAATCACCATCAAGGCCTATGATGATGAAGAGCGTTCATCCAAGGGCATAGTCACCCTACCTCTAAGAATTGGGCCAGTCACAAAGGATGTGGTTTGTCAAGTCCTAGATCTAGATCTCACATACAACATATTGCTAGGACGTCCTTGGATTCATGAAATGAGGGCAGTCCCATCAACATATCATCAATGCATTAAGTTTCCTCATAATGGAGTCGAGGTAACAGTCAACGGTGATCCAAATCCGTTCATATATTGCAATAACCTGAGATCACATACTGAGACCATCATTCCCAGTAATCGTGAAGCTGTTCCTTCTTCGGCATACATTGACCCTGAGTCATTGAAACCTTCGACATCAAAACAAGGTGAACTTAAAGGCAAATTTCAAGACAAAGGCATGGGAGAATACACTCTAAATCAGACAATGTATTTACAACAAGTCGTGAGCTCTCCAAAAGAATATGGAAGGCCACATCCTAACAAACAAATCTCCATCATGGCATTCAAATGGGATCCTACTACCTTTCAAAGATGGGGCGAACTGGAAGAGGAAAATTTATACAAAATGCTTTACAAAGACATTGAAGAGGACACACAAGATCAGATCAATATACCCTGTGAGAAATATGGCAAAGGCTTCAAGATTCTACAAAAATTTGGGTATGATGGAAAAAGCCCTCTTGGGTTACGCAAAGAAGGCACTATGGAGCCCTTACAACCTGAATTGACTGTAAAAAGGGAACGCTCAAAGGGACTTGGTTTTCTGACTTCCAAGATCCACACTAATAGGACAGAAGAGGTATCACAAACCAAAGTTGCCAAAGTTCAACAAGAAGATTACTATTCCACAGATTCCAACGAATGGGAATGGGGTTCAGACAAATCCTCCAGTGACTATGAGCTCACCGAGACATTCAGAGAGCTAGATGAACCCACAGAAGAAGAGGAATTTTACAAAAAACTCAGAGTTGGTCAAGAAACAACTCATAAGGATTTCCCACAGTCTTCGTTTCAAGGTCTTAGGTCGAAATCACATAGGATGAGGACACCTGTCCCAGAATGCGCAAATAGTGACGACAATTTGGATTCGCTCACGATCGAAACTGATGAGGAGAGTGCCATCGATGACCTCGACGATCGCCTTGATATACCCGAATATAACCACATCTTCACTCTTAGCCCTGCAAACTCCGAAAACATTAAAAGCCTTCCCCTTGTTCACCACCAACTCATTGACTGGGATTATGAAGGACGAGCACAATTTGACACATTTCAAAATGACAAAGCTGTTATTGACTATCTGGGCATACGAGATGATCTTCCCCCTGGGGACCACAAAGCAGGATATACCATAGAACTCAACAACGTGGCATATTTCGGTGAGGGTGTCGGACCTTCCAGTCGCAAAAATGTGAAAATAAGAACAAAACAAGGGTCTTATGGCGAAAACCACACTGTGGCGCTATCTGACTCCAAAAAAGTAAAAAGAAAGGACGTATCTGAGGGCGAAAACCTCTCTGAGGCACCCGAAGATGGAAGGCTCGACATTCTCCCAGCATCATATGAGGAAAAATCATCTATGTTGGTAGAGGAGACTATCAAGACAAACATTGGTACAGAAGAGATTCCACGCAACATATTCCTGGCTCAATCCTTGACAGAGTTCGAAAGATTAAAATTCATAAGCTTCTTCAAAGAATGACAAGTCAACTTTGCATGGTCATACGCTGATATGCCTGGACTAGATCCGGATTTGGAAATGCATCATTTGACAGTCAAACCGGGGGCAAAGCCAGTGAAACAGAAATTAAGAAAAATGCATCCGCAAGTAGCATTACTAGTCAAAGCAGAGCTGGAGAAATTACTGGATGTTGGATTCATACGCCCAATTGATTATCCTGAATGGATCTCCAATTTAGTACCTGTCAGTAAACCAGATCGCAACATCAGAATATGTACAGATTTCAGAGACATCAACAAAGCTTGTCCGAAAGATGACTTCCCATTACCAAATATCGACTTGATTGTTGATCTCACAGCAGGTCACGAAATGTTATCTTTAATGGATGGGTTTTCTGGTTATAATCAAATCAGGATTGCACCCGAAGATCAACACAAAACATCATTCACTTGTCCGTGGGGAAATTTCTGTTGGAATGTCATGCCCTTTGGGCTAAAAAATGCAGGTGCTACATATCAAAGAGCAATGACCACTATCTTTCATGATCTCATGCACATAACTGTGGAAGATTATGTTGATGATCTCTTGGGTAAATCAATAGATAGAGATACACATTTGGACATACTTTCAGTCGTCTTTGATCGGTTGGAAAAATACAAGGTAAGATTAAACCCCAAGAAATGTGTCTTTGGAGTAACCTCCGGGAAGCTCCTAGGATTCATTGTGTCCAAAAGAGGAATCGAAGCCGATCCAGCAAAAGTCAAGGCTATCTTGGACATGCCGCCACCCAGAAATATCAGTCAACTTCGATCCTTACAAGGGAGACTCCAATCTATACGAAGATTTATAGCACAACTTGCAGATAAGTCTAATCCCTTTCAGCACCTGCTACATAAAAATATCAAATTCAAATGGGATGATAACTGTCAACAAGCTTTTCAGACGCTCAAAGATTATCTTTTGAATCTGCCAGTTCTGATGCCACCAGTTACAGATCAGCCTTTGCTACTATACATATCAGCTACTCCAACAGCACTGGGGGCACTCCTAGCACAACAAATAGCTGACGGCAAGGAAAAAGCAGTATATTATATCAGTCGCACATTGGTGGGATATGAGCTAAACTACACACCGATCGAGCGTGCATGTCTCGCTGTGGTCTTTGCTTCGCAGAAATTACGCCATTATATGCTCACTCATAAGACTAAGTTGATTGCAAGAATTGATCCACTAAAATATCTTCTCACCAAAGCTACACTTATTGGGCGACTGGCCAAATGGGTAATGATCCTGAGTGAATTTGACATTGAGTATGTGGACAGAAAAGCAATAAAAGGACAAGCAATCGCGGATCAATTAGCAGATGCTCCCATGATAGATGATGCTCCTCTAAATTCAGAATTTCCAGATGAGTCCATTTTAACAATATCACTTGCAAAGCCATGGCAATTATACTTTGACGGCTCATACACACAGCATGGGGCAGGAGCTGGTATACTCTTTATAACTCCTCAAGGCGATTCTATACCAAAATCATACCGCCTATCATTTCCTTGCACTAACAATATAGCGGAATATGAGGCATTAACAACTGGATTAAGAATTGCAGTTCAGTGGAAGATCCAGGAACTTCATGTTTTTGGGGATTCCCAACTTGTCATCCGTCAAGCAACTGATGATTACCAAACAAAAGATGAAAAATTAATGCCTTACAAACAAATGGTGGATGATTTGAAACAACATTTCACAAAGATAGATTTTGAGCAAATACCAAGAGAGCAGAATCGTGCTGCAGATGCCATGGCTACAATCGCTTCACTAATTGACCTGCCTCAAAATGAAACCTGCTATGAGTTTCTGGTAGACAACCTGTTGGTTCCTTCATATGAGATCACTCCTACTGAAATGATATGCGTTGTCGGTCCTGAATCCCAGTTATATGGTTCCATATTCACATACCTTCGCGATAATATTTTACCTCCTGATCTATCAAACAACCAATGCCGCACTTTCATTCGCCAATCCTCTCGATATGTCATTCTAGCCGATATCCTATACCGATGAGGTCTAGATGGCACTCTTCTTAGATGTTTAGAAAGCGACGAAGCTCAGATTGCGTTACGTGAAGTGCATGAGGGGATATGTGGTCCGCATACTAGTGGTCCTACCTTGGCCAAGAAACTCATCAGGACTGGATATTATTGGCCCAATATGGAAAAAGAATCATATCAATTTGTCAAGAAATGTAAGCAATGTCAAATTCATGGAGATCTCATACATGCACCAGCACAAGAACTACAACCACTTGCACCCTCCTTCTTCCAATGGTCATAAATTCATTATCACAGCCACAGAGTATTTCACAAAATGGATTGAAGCCATGCCTCTCACACAAGTCACTAGGAAACAAATTGCTACCTTCATCCTGAACTACATCATTTGCCGATATGGTATTCCTGATTCCATTATTACTGATAACGGGCGTCCATTCAAAAATCAGGATGTTCGTGAACTCTGTGAGCGCTTCCATATCTCCCATCATTTCTCCACACCATATTACCCCCAAGGTAATGGCCAAGCTGAGGCGTCTAATAAAACAATTCTTAAAATCCTCAAAAAGACAGTCGACGACGCTGGCCGTAACTGGCATATCCAACTCAATCCTGCACTTTGGGCCTACCGCACAAGTGTCCACACACCTACAGGAGCTACACCCTACTCACTTGTCTACGGCGCTGAAGCCATCTTGCCTATTGAGGTCGAGTTACCTTCTTTACGGGTCTCTTTGCAAAACATCATCAACGATGAAGATTACAGGGTCTCTTGCTTACAAGAACTAGAACTGCTGGATGAACGGAGACAAACTGCTTTTAATCATCTTAAGGCTTACCAACAGCGAATGAGTCGCAGCTACAATCACAAAGTCAAGCCTCGCACATTTGAGGTAGGTGACTTAGTCCTCAGAGAGAACCCCAAGAATCAGCAAGACAGAAAGAAGAAGGGCAAGTTTGAACCAAACTGGCTTGGTCCTTACATTATTACAGCAGTATATGGCTCTGGGGCATATCAGCTCTCAACTACAGAAGGTGAACCTTTGGAGGATCCTATCAACAGCATGCACCTTCGCCGGTTCTACACATAGCTCATCAGAATATCCTAATTCAAAAATACAAAAAAATCAAAAAATTTCAAAAATACAAAAAAAAATTAAAAAAAAATAAAAATCGTTACTTGGTGAAAACCTGGCAAACAGGCGCCTTGTGACACAAAAAAAATTGAAAAATTCAAAAAAGTAAAGAGAAATAATTTCATCCAACGGTGAAAACCACTTCGGTGGCGCCCTGGGCAAGTACCATGGTGAAAACTGGGTCACCAGCGCCATGCGTAGAGACTTTGCTCCTCTCTCCTTCAGGATTCTCTTTCATCCTTTCACTTGGCACACACTCATAACCTATTCATCCATAATAAACTTACCCATTCCCATCATGGCTTGTTATTGATCTACCCAAGATTGGTTAGCCATTCATAATAAACCTCCCTTTTCACATCCTTTTCCATCCATAATAAATCAGATCCTATCTGTGGCTAAAGCAAATCCTACGTCTAGTGATGGGTGTGGAACTAAGAACATCACATGTTTTGAGGAGTACAGTTTCTTCCAGCTTTCTTCAGTCTATCCGCGCACAATCCGCAATAAAGCAACATCTGCATCACAGATCCGCAATAAAGTTTCATCTTCTCCGCAATAAAGTATCAGTTTCATGGATTCAGTCAGTTTCAGATGAGACATAGCAGCAACAATGGGCTTCAACAAATCAAATCTTTCAACAGACTCAGACAACATATGGTTCAGTGCTATCTATCCTTTTTGTGAAACTGAACATTGTGACCATAATCAAATAAGACTTATACAAGTGACAAGAGACACTAAACTTGAGGACTACAGTGGATGTTGGTGTCGAGTCTTGGTTTTCTTTTGATTTTATCTTTTGGTGACATGTCTTTTAGCTTTTCCGGGATGTCTTTGACTAGAGATTCTATCTCTAGGATGTCTTTGACTAGAAAGGCGAGGATGGGGTATCGTCACCTATTTGCATTTGCTGTCTGTGGATTGTCTCTTAGTAATGCTATGACTTGTCCAAGGATATGAGGACACTGTGAGTCTAGTGTGAACTGGGGCATTCCTTGTTTGTGACTGTCTTATCTCTATGCAAACAGGTACAATGACTTTCTGGGTCGAACATATGCCTCGATTGTCATAACCTACTTGCCATAATAAAGCTCAATGATGATAACGCACAAGAAGCTCTTTCACTTTCATATCTTCTGTCTTTCATCCCCCCTTTCTTGATTGACTTCCATCGTCCTTCTCGAGTCCGCGTAGCCTGCTATCACATGACTGAGTACAATGACACACCAAAAACATTTGCATTTCATATAGTTACACCTGCATTTCCACATATAAGCATTTCACACATACATATAGATATCACAATTGCATCACATCCTGCACACAACACTTGTTAGCACAATTTACATTTGCATTATCATATTCATCTGTATGACATATATTCACATTTGCATCATGCATCACATATAAAACATAAAAGAACAAAAATATTGCATTGTGTCATATACATATTTGCATCCATATCATAAGCATCACATAAAACATACATCATGAAACATCTCATCACATAGGTACACATGCATATAGCTGCCGCAAAAATGAATCATCTCTCATATATAATCAAATGTGTCATGATACAATGATGTCAAAAGAATCATATGGCTACAAAATCACCCGCAGGTGTCTACAATACAAAAATGGTACATATACTGATACAAAGGAGCCCTCTATGGCTATGATGAACTCCCTCCCTCGGAGCCACCTGGCCTCGACGGACGCAGAGCTATAGAAGGACCCGCTCCAGGATCACCCTGCCTGTCTGGTGGTGGTGGAGGACCCATGACCCCACCACTAGATGCCTGCCTCCTCCGACTCCCTCCCGTAGCCGTCGCTGTGCGCGATGGTCTATGGAAGCTCCTCGCCCGCTGATCCGCTGGCACTGCACCATAGTACAGGTCCCTCCAGTAGGCGATCTCCTCTTCGGCTCGCAGCACATATGCGTAGCCTGCTCCTGTGTCCTCCACCGCCTGTCTCCCTGCCCTCAGGGCGGTCTCAGCCTCAGTATAGCGCTGAATCGCCTGATCCCTCTCCCACTCAGTATCCCTGAGCCTGGTCCTGAGTCGGTCCCTCTCCCGCTCCAGATCCTGGATCTCATCTGCCTGGCCCTGGCAGATCTCCCTGAGCTCAATCAGCTCATCCTCCTCTGGATCCCCGCCCTCTGCCCCTGCCTGTGGCTCTCCCTCTGCGGGTGCCTGTACCTGTGCTGGTCCCTGTACCTGTGCTAGTGCCTGAATGGGTACCTGTCTCTGTCCATGCCTAGGTCCCTGTCCCTATCTCTGACCCTGCACCTGTGCCTGTACTGGCACCTGTCCCTATCTCGGTCCCTGTGCTCTAGGACCTTGTGCTGCTGGTACCTGCAGGGGCAATCCACCGCGACCCCTCACCACCTGGGCTGGTCCCTCCTGTCCCCCCTCCCTCCGAGGTGCCACTCTCCTCTCCCCCACTACTCCCCTCCGCCTCCGCCGGCCTCTGCCTCCATCGCCTCCACCATCCTCATCATCATCTCCTCCAACCTCTCCCTCCAACAGCTCTCCCGGATCTGTCAACCGTGGAAATGGATGCTCTGCCCAGTAAGCTATATACTCTGCATCCATGCCTGCATCCTCAATCTCCGGCCACATATCCTAGGGTAGGGGCATCATCTCTGCCAGTTGTGTAACGGCCTGATCATAGGACAACAGCGGTCCGAACTGCGCCTGATCCCTGACTGTACGGGCATACATACCCGAGCCTCGTGGCATCCTCTGGATCCTGCCAAACTGTCTGCCTACCCTGTCCACAAGCTATCTCTCCAGTATGTAAGGCGTCCGCCCAATCAGATATCTGCTCCTGAATGTATAAGGCAGCTCCACTGCGTCATCCTCCCACTCCTTGCACCCCAGGTACGACCTCCAGATGACCACATCAATGTCATCTATCACACGCCTCCAGTGCTCTAACCTGCCAATCCGAGGCTGTGAAGTGATCATATCATAAAGATGTACAAAGCTCTGCCCCTGACCTCTGCCCCTAAAGTGTATCGGGCGTGTGATAGGCAGATGCTCGTATGCCCACACCTATAGCAGTGTCACTGCACAACCCAGTCCCACTGATCCATGGTAGACGAACTGACGCAACTCATAATATAGATGTGCCAAGACGCATGGACCCCATGCATATCTGGTGTGCTCAGTCACCAATATCTCCAGTGCTCCTCCCCAGCCCACTGCCAACCCCCATGTCACTCTGTCCGGACACAAGAACCCACTGATGGCTCCTCCGACCACAGCTGACAAAGCTAGTCCTGTCGCGGTCATGGTATCCCATGCCACGTGCCCTGCTCTCATCTCTAGCCCGGGATCCTGGAATACCCGTCTCAGCGCCTCTCTGTCTCCATCTCGATCGTATGGGATCAGCTCTCCATCGATCGGTATGTGCAAAATCCTGTATACATCCTCGAGGGTCACTGTCATCTCCCCCATCGGCAAGTGGAAAGTGCAAGTCTCGGAGTGCCATCTCTCCGCCAGCACAGTCAGCAATCCCATGTTTGCCCGAAACTCAGGCACATACAACACGTGTCTCAATCCCATCTCCTCAATAGCAGCTCTGTCCTGAAATGACAACTCTGGTCGCAATCTCTGTGTGGACGGGAATCTCTCCCGTGAATCTAGCATAGGCAGATACTCCTGCAGTCAAACAATCGAATCATGTCAGTTATCGTGGCATTCACTGTTTATCACAAAATGCTACTTGCTATCTAAATGCATATGGTTATCTATCCTAGTGACACTCACTGTTCATCACAAAGTGTTGCTATCTATCCTAGTAGTGCTCCCTGTTCATCACAAAGTACTACGTGTGTGACATTCCCTGTTCATCACAAAGTGTTACTCACATTTGCACTCCCTGTTCATCACAAAGTGCTGCTCATACTTTGGGTACTCCCTGTTCATCACAAAGTACTCTATCCTGGTACTCACTGTTCATCACAAAGTGCCTTGATCTATCCTAGTCTTCCTAGAGGACCTGCTTGAGTGTATTCTCTCAGCAGCTTATCCAATCGACAGCGTATGTTCATCACAGAATTGCTGATTTGACCTAGAAGACTAAAAACTTGCATTTTCTGACATAAACGCGCTTTAAACTCACAAACGCGCCTATTGACTGCACAAGCGCGCCTACAAAACACAGACGCGCCTTCTGAACATAAACGTGCCTACATTATGCACAAACGCGACTTTGGAACATAAACGCCCCTACAGAGCATAAACGTGTCTGAAATGCACAGATGCGGCCGCATTCAACGCAAACGCAGTCCCAGACGTAAACGTGCCTGGAACCGACACAGACGCGCCTGGCGGACATAGACGTGCCTGGCACCGACACAGACGCGGTTGCACGTTTTTGCATTTTTTTTGGTACCCTATTCCTAGCGCATTTATTGCTACCTACTAAGCATTAATGACAAAAAGCAAATGCGTCAAAGTACGAGGAGGTTTGGTGGTACTTACCGGCTCTCCTGCCTCTGCTGGCCTCTGAAATCGGCGAACGCGGTCGAATCTGTGCACGAAGGCCATCGCTGCTGACTGCTGCTGCTCTTTTCTCGCTCTACACTGTGATCTCGTGAAGGTGTAGATGACAATGAGGATGTCTTTTGCCCGTGGTCTATCTTATAGCCTACTCTAGCCCTCGCATTCATTTTCCCGAGTCAGTCTTTCTCATCCCGTGACTTTATCACTTTATCCGGTCAGTCCATTCTAGCCTCTCTTTCTTATCGAGAGATTGTCTGCAATCTTTTCAGACTTTTCATCCAATCTCTCGAGGGGGCATATCATTCCCATTCTGGGGCAACTCTGTATCAGTTCATCTTATCTTCTTTGAAACAACGCGACAAGCCGCATTGTCTCAAAGAGGGGCAAAATGTAGACACCCAAAATTGTCCAGTCTAATTAAATAAATATTATTTATTTAATTATCTAAGCCTAATTCTTCTATTAATTAAATAAATCCTTATTTATTTAGTTAATTCATTTATCTTCTTCTAGCCTTATTTCTCATTTAAATAAATACATTTATTTATTTAAATTATCCTTTTCCTAAATTAAATAAATATTTTATTTATTTAATTATCCCACTTCTACTATTAATTAAATAAATCTTTATTTATTTAATTAATTCATTAACCTTTTCTACCTATGACACATGTCATTCATCTCTTAATTCATACACTACCTATCCCTTTCATTATTTTATTATTTCTTTTACCTACCCTCTAATCTTAGCCGACCTCTCTTTTTACACCTCTCAATCTTATCCCTCCATTTCATATTGTGTCTTCTATTTAAGAAGATGCCTCCTTCATTGTCAAACCCTAATGACCTAATCACTCATGCTAATGATCTTTCATGCAACTTGCTACACTACAATCCTACTTGCAACCACATTCCGTTCTTTGTTGAGCTCTTGTGCATACACAAATCTGAGAGCAAATATATCAAGCAAGATCAATGGAGATAGGAAGAATGGAGATCAAAACCCTATTGGACATGTGATGGTATAATCTTTGTGATTTTGTTTTATTTTGCATTGTCTTAGGTAATCTTCATATGTTATGGTGGATCTTTGTTGATTGTTAGGCTAGGGTTTAGTGGTTGGATTCATTTAGCCTTTCAATATTGTTATTATTGTTATCCATTTTCACCATGAACACCATGATTTCTTTTACCTTTGCCAGATCCACTTCAATTCCCCTGTGTAACACAATGAAACCTAGAAGTTTACCAGAAGTAACTCCGAAGACACATTTCTTAGGATTGAGCCTCAACTTGTACTTCTCTAATTTCTCAAAGATCATTCTCAAGACTGTAATACGACCTTCGTGTGTCTTTGATTTACCTAGGAGATCATCCACATAATATTCCATAATATCAAAGAGGATCATGTAAAATGGTTGTCATTGCTCTATGATATGTGGCACTTGCATTTTTCAATCCAAATGAAATGACTTGATAGAAGAATGTTCTCCTTGGAGTGGTAAAGGTTGTCTTGTGTTGATCTTCATCAACAATATTGATTTAGTTATAGCTAGAGAATTCATCCATTAAAGAAAGCATCTCATGTCTAGCTGTGAGATCAACGATCATGTCAATGTTTGGTAGGGGAAAATCATCCTTAGGAAACACTTTATTGAGGTCTCTGAAGTTTATGCAAATGCATATGCCCCCAGTGGATTTTCCAACAAGTACAATGTTTGAGGCCCATGCTAGATAGTTGATGGGCCTGATGAAGCCAACATCAAGCATTTTTTGTAACTCTATTTTGACCAATAAAGCAATTTGAGGGTGCATCTTACAGAGTTTTTGTTTGAGTAGTTTTTCTTCTAGTCGAACAATAAGGTTGTGGACCACTAACTCTAGATCCAAGCCTAGCATGTTAGTGTAGGATGAAGAAAAATTGACTTGGGTTTCTTTGAGGAAGTTCACAATGTTTTGAATTTCTTGATTTGTAAGAGACTTAACAACAAGAAAATCCTTTGGATTATCTTCAATGCCCCTGTTGACTATGTTAATTTCTTCTATCAAAAGTGAAGATCTTTCATGCATTGTGAGAGCCATGGTAGGTAGGTCAAGTCCTTCATCTTCTAGTGCATGATCTAGGTTTTCACTAGAAGATACATCCTTAATTTTTTGTTTTTTTGTGTTCGAAGGTTCCTCATGGAGTTTTTCACTAGGAGACCTTTGATTTATTTTTTTAACTTTTGCGACTAGGGGAGTTGACTTGACCACCAAAGTATGCCTCCCTATTGAGTTGGATTTCATTATTACTCATATGATCTTTTAGGTCACACATGTTTAATAATGCCAAGAGGGCATTATCGTCAGCACAAATGTCAAGGTTCTGTGGCCCTTATTGGTTTTAGACAATGAATTTAGGGTATAGAAGTGGAAGGTCTGATGGGGTGGTATGACATTGTTTGCATATGTGTTAGTGAATATATTGTCCAGGTATTCAAAAGGCACTTTATGAAATTCCTCTTCATCAAAATCTTAGAGCTCAAAATGAGGATCTCTTGGAGCACCAATGATGGCGATCTTAGGAAATGGGGAGTAACTAAAGCCCTTAGTATGTATGTATGAAGTTGGTGAGATGGGTTCTTTTCTTCCTTGTTTCTAAGGTCCAAGACCATGTCCTTTGTAGCCCATCTTTTCTACTATAGTTGATGCCTTAGGATACATTTATTTAGGAATGTCTATAGGTGCCTTATTTTCTTCTCTATGGAGCGAGGAAGTGACATCAATTTCAAGACTTTCCTCATCAAGTGGGCCCCACTGCTAGAATGTGGTTTTGTTACACTGCATGGTAGATTTCTTCTAAATTTCAATTTCTTTGGGCCTACCATAAGACTTTGGAGGAGGGAGATGTCCCACATAGAATGTGTTTTAAAGGGTAATATTCTCCACAATGATTGTCAAAAATGTTGTCCTTGATCTTAGGTTGGGTGGAAGTGGATGCAGTTGTCATAGAATACCTCCCTGAGGAGATATTCTCATGTCCTTTCCTGCTTTATGTTGTCAATGAAATACATAAGCGTCCTCACAATGCAGTCAATGCAACAAATAGATTTCCATTTCGATCAGTTTTATTTGCCAACGTACTCTCTACCTATGCCAAAATGGGAGCTTTGGAACAAAGTATGGGCTTCCATCAAAGCAGAAGGTAAGGGCAATTAATATCAGATGCTTACGGTTGGAAATGCTTTGTTTGACATGTTTGGAAAATGTGGAAGTATAGACATGAAAGCGCGTGAACTATTTAGTGAGATGCATCAAATAAACATGATCTAATGGAATGCTACGATTGCAGGATATGCACAAGATGTGTTTGAAATGGATTTAGAAACTTCCAACCAAATGTGATTAGTGAGTATAGATGTTGTAGTGCAACTGCCCAGGTACACATGCATGCAAAATATGTAAGCTTAGATAAGGCACATGAACTATTTGACATAATGCCTCAAAGATCACCCAATATCCAATGACGGTTGGGAGAAAGAAAACATCAATTTTTTGATAATCTTAAATATTTCTTTATTCAACACTATAAATCTATTATGAATATAGTCTCAATATTGCAGAAATTTATTCTATTATGAATGCAATATTTAGGGATGTAATCTTTATGTTTTTCTTTTAATTAGGAAAAGGTCCTAATAGAATCCCCAACTAATTAATCTACAGAAAAATACCACTAAAGAAAGAAATTCAATCCTCACCACTATGGTCTTGAAGGCTTTTAAGACACTTGGATTCCTATTTTGGCCCGCTTTTCCTTGACCCTATGTTAAGATAGTAAACTAGTTTGAGAGAATCTATTGGGTGGGAAATTGTGTATGGTTGCAATTATTTCCATGCATGGAAAGTGGTTTTTTGAGTGGGCAATGGTAGGGATGTTTTCCTTAAGGAGTTTGCAATATTGAAAAGGTTGTGGATTGACCGGGATAGGGATTTCTCTATCATTGTATCAAAATTTAAGGCATTGGTGGTAGGTGGATGGAACAACTTGAATATAATGGATCCATGAGCACCTAAGGAGTATGTTATATGGGAGATCAAGGTCCAAGACCTAACATGTAGTTTCAATTGTTGCAGGGCCCACTTGAAGAGGCAACGTGATGGTACCTTTTAAGGCCTGTTCTGCATCATCATATACCTTTATTGTCAACTTACCGGATGTATCAACCAGATCTTTAGAGATTCCCAATTGTTTGATTAATTTGTATGTATAGAGGTTTAGTCTAGATCCACAATCTATAAGGACTCTCTTTATTTTGTGTTTATGTGCAATGGTTTCGATGGGGAGGGGTTTATTATGAGAGGGATCAACAAAAGGAGCTTCTTTGGAGGTGAAAAATAGGTGATGTTGTGCAACAATATTACCTATCAAGGCTTGGAATTGGGTAGCATTAATGTTGTCAGGAACACGAGGTTCTAGCAAGGCCTGTTCAAGGATCTCTTTGTGGACAAGCAAGGCCTTGAGAAGTTCAAGGATGGAAATTTGGACAAGAATCTTGCTAAGGCAATCAAGGATGTTGTAGCGATTCATGAATGATGTGGAAGTTGAAGGAGGAGGGGGAGGAGCTCCTTGAATAGTTAATCTACCTTGACAAGTCATGACCTTGCAATCATTTTGACGAGATGGATTGGAGGGTGAAGCACCCTAGATGACAGTCTTGGGTTGAGGTAGCCTGTTGGATGACTGAGAAGGAGGGGCTCCCTCAATGGTTACCCTTGGTCTACAAGGTGTTAATGTGGTGTGAACTACTTGTATAGTGATGGCATTAACATGATTGTCGATAAGTTCGATGCGACCTACTGAGGAGTCAAATCTAGTGATATTGTTCGTATAATCATAGGGAACCAAATGAGATGATGATCCTTTATCCGTACTGTAGTCACATAAATCTATCCATTTAATTAAATGAATATTTACTATTTATTTTGATTAATAAACCCACTAGCCAACAATTAATTAAATTAACATTTAATTAATTCCTCCTCAACCATTCTCCTATTAATTAAATAAATTATTGAATTTATTTTAGTTAATTCATTAAACCAAATTCACAATCAATTAAATGAATAAATCCTATTTATTTAATTTAACCCCCTTTTCCTCTTTTAAATAAATAAATAAAATATTTATTTAAATAATAAAATCCCCCCCACTTGCATTCTCCTACAAATGCAAGTTGCAACCACAATTAAAATAAATTAATTTTATTTTAATTTAAATCCTATTTTCCCTCACCCACCAAGCCCACTTGCAATCCTAAATCCCCTTCTAGACTCTTCTAAACCATTCCTAATTAGCCTAATCCATCCCCTAAATATTGTCACATTCCTAAGAAACTTAAGGTCACTTCTCAAAGACTCCAAAGTCTTTGAAAAGCATTTAATGCTTTATGTGTTCAACAAGCTAACCTCTAAAGTCTTCCAAACCACTAATGGCTCTTACATGACCATTAATGGCTCTTACATAACCATTTATGGTTAACTCAACTCACCCCCATGGTTAGAGACTTTACCTCTAACTCAACCTCCATTTGACTCATGGGTCTTTTCAAGCATTTATTGCTTTGACCATGGTTATCCTCACTAACTCTTGCAGAAGAGTTTATCCATTGGATGAAGACATTATTTATTGGATAATGACTTTATTCTTTCAACTCAACATTAACCTTACCTCCCAAGTTAACCCTCAAGTCATGTCAAGCATTTAATCCTTATTCCCTCTCCTCTCAACCCATCTCTTGTTGACATTTGTCATCCTGGGACTGGATTGAAAGCCCTCACATGGATCATAAACCCCTCAATCCTGACCCTTGTTGAGATTACTCAATCTCAACCATCCATTGCTCCATTTTACCTATAAATAGAGCTCATTTCTTCATAATCCAAATCCTTAAATCTTGTATGCATCTAACTTATAGTGAATTTTAGAGAGCATTTAGCATAATCATCTATATTTATTATTTTGGGCTAAAATTAATATCAGACAATTAGATAATATATCATTTTAGCTTGTTCACATTTGCATTTTCATAGTTTACAATCTTGAACCTCCATAAGACATCCAAAATAGTGCAAAAAACTACTGAGAGCTACACTCATTTGGGAACTTGGAGAGGAGAGGAACAAGGGAGGAGAAGCTACAAGCATGGTGGAAGGCATTTGGAGATGTCTTAGAGCATTTAACTTCTTTGTTAAGATCTCTATTTTTCTTTTAGTGTCTCTCTTGATATGCTTGCTTAGGATAGTGTTTGATTTGTGATTTCTAACACTAACACTCGATTTGTTGCTTGTTGTTTTGTGTTTGTCTTGACAATATCCTAACCATTCCTTTTTGCAGAGATCATTTGGTGAACCCGATGTGAATCGAACACGCAACCTCCCAATATCTTTTTTTTTTGAAAACTACTAACTTTTTCATATTTTAATTGAGTCCACATAGGTCACGCTTTAGCACAGTTGTTCACGCTCTAGCACCTTCGAAAGTTGGTACTTTAGCGCTATTGTATCTCAACTGGCACTAGTGTCTTTCTTTTAGCGCTATTGACCATTAAATAGTGCTATCATTCCTAATTTTAGCGCTTTCAGCTCGCTGTTTGATAGAATTAATTCTGTTTGACAGAGTTCTTTTAGCGCTATAGTCTCTTTTATAGCGCTCTTGCACTTCTTTTAGTGCTTTCGTTGGTTATTTAGCGCTTTCGTGTTAAATAGCGCTTCTGTTTCCACACAGCATAGCGATATTGTAACAGAGAGTTGTAGAAAATTTCCTTGTAACCAAAAAACCAAAAATATTAGGCTTGTAGAAGCCCACCAAACATGTGGATTTTACTAACTTGTTATCTTTTGTGCAGGTTTGGACTAACCCCGTTTTTGTAGGATTTCATAAATTAAGCTTAGGAAGTAAATTTATTTATGTTGCTAACTTTGTCTTTAAAGTTAGGATAAAATGAATTCACTTCCTTTTCTTGGTTAAAATCAACTCCAATTCCATTTTGGGCTCTTAAAAAGAATCAAACATCTTGTTTGAGCTTGTAAAAAAGAACCTCATTTGTCAAGATAAAAAGAACTACAAATTCAAAACCCAATGAAATTTCTTTTTTGCAAGATAGGAACAATCTTTATTTTGGTGCTTAAAATCAACAAAACAATTTTTATTTCTTGCATCAACTTAAAAAAATCACAATCCACACTTCATTTTGGGCAAGGTTAAAAAGAACAAGCCAAATTTCCTTCAAGTTAAAAGCTGTTTACTTCAAAGCAAAATGTGCTTTCAATTCAGTTGACCAGGATTTCAAATTCCTAGATTACAAAACATTTTGCCTTGAAGTTAAAAAGAACACCATTTTTGTTGGAGCAACGTCTCCAATTAGCTAGATCACATTGCTATATTTTTGGTTAAAAAGGACAAGTTTTTTTGGTGATTGGCACACTTGTGCAAAGTTTGTTGAGTGGTCCTACTTCTAACACACACTATCCTCTCCCTTGGCTTTCGTGGTCCTAGGTGCAAGAGAAAAGTGTTAGTAACACTCAAAATTTTATCTTTTTAAGAGAGGCCTGCCAAGAGACACATCACTCTTGGGAATGACCTCGCGCGATAAATCCTTCTAGCCACTATTGAAATCAGGTGTGAGCGAAAGCTGTAGCCTTGGGTATAGCTGTTCCTACAGTGTAACTTGCCGAAAGGACATATGGGCCCCGCCACAAGTTACAAGGCTCTTAAGTGAGTCACTGCATAATGAACTTATGTCAAAAAACATCGAACATTACTAGACACCTTTTTATATAGAAACCCACCCGTTCTATTGATTAAGGATATTTGTGATAAATTCAGTGCAAGAGTACATAGATGTTTTTTCTCCCAAGATACTCACCATACATATTTACTTGAGTAGAAACATGACTTTTTGAAAGGCTAATTGTAGCTTGATAAAAGTGGTGACTCCCCCATCATGGGGATCATCTATCTATTATGCTTGCGCAAGACTTAGTATATCACATCCTTACCTGCTACAACGAGATTCATAAGGTATGTAATACCAAAGTTGAAGAAATATCAAGGTGTGGGCTGAAATTATCGCAACTGGCCATTTGACCTTAGGGATAAAATGTGTTTGAAGTGTCTTTGTTTTGTGTCAGACCAGTGATAAATTGAGCCGACTTTAGGCTTTTGGAAAAACATACACAAAAACGTTTGAAAAGGGGTAAAAAAGTTCAAAGATTGGGTTGATTTAAACCCACACTTATTTGTGCCTTTTGAGGCAACATTATTGTGTTTGTGTGCTTGCTTTGTTTTCTTGTCAAAGAAAATCAAAATCAATTCAAAAACAAGTATTCATCCAACACAAAAATTTCAAAACCAACATTTGGCAAAAAATAAAAACAAAGTGCAAACAGGATATCAAACTATATGACCATCCTTCACATTTTGAGAAAGAAGAATCTTCATCAACATATCAATTTCAAGAAAATCCTATTAAGCTCAAAGGCTTTCATCAAAATAAAGAAATTTTTCTATCTTAATAGACAAATTTTTATCTCACACAGAGCCTTCTTGTGTCATATGCGTCTATATCTTCAAGGAAAATCCAACGAGTTTGATCAAGAGTCTTTGAACAACAGAGCTTTTACTCAATATAGAGCTTTGAGTTACCATAAAAACAAGGGAGACAAAATCAATCCTGCCTTCTTTCCAGACATCTGCATTAAATAACATAGCTCGGGAAGAACCACCAACCCTCGAAAGAGAAGAGGAAGAATTTTTCCCATATCTAACACAAAGTTTTTATTGAAGTTCCCATCCATTCTCACATTCATACATCATCAATCCATTCCAACTCTCGAAACATAAAAAGGTCTTGTCCTAAGTTCTTTTTAGATATTGCTTGAATCAAAACAACACATCACTTTTTGGAGTGTCTCTACATCTAGGATAAACTCATCCTAAGAGGCATTTCTACGCAGGTTAAAGCTAGTATATGAGTGCATCCTCTCATTACTAGATAGCTTGGTTTGTAACACATCTCAAACCTTGCTATACCTTATCATATCAAACATTGTTGACAACACAAAAAGCAATTCATAAAAGGACTTTGGTAACATCAAACCTTTAGTGTTAGAGATCCATATGCTAAACACTTCACCAAAAATTTATCTCTCATTCCATCACCAACTCATAATCATTTTCACCAAACTTCAACAACAACTTTCAAACAAAATGGCTCAAACCAAATCAAGGACTAGACAATTAGAAATCAAGGAGGAAGAGGAGGAAAATCTCAATGAATTCCAAGAAGCCCTTGGAGGAAATGCAAATGATGAAAATCCTAGTACTCCCACTCCTGAAGCAATAGAAAGGGCACAACACAACCCCCTCTTCAATCGACTTTTCGATGAAATCCTCAAAAACAAAACTGATGCTCATTTTTTGAGACTTGCTCAAGAGGGAGCCAAACTACCCTCTGATTTTGATACTGCACAATTATGGCAAGCATCAGAACACCATAGTTGTAATGAGGGTGGAAGAGGTCGAGATAACTTCAGATATGACCTTAATCAAGGAAATCCCCCCCTCCTCCTCCTAATGACATTGACATGTTGAGGTAACAAGTCGAGAATCTAGCCCAACAACTCCACAGTGGTGTAAAAACTACCCAGTTTTCACTTAATGATATTTGTCCCTATCCCTTTGATAGGAATCTACATATGCCACCTTTTGCACAAGGGTTTGAAACACCTAAGTTCAAAAAGTATCGGGGAAAAGGAGACCCTAGAGATCATGTCAGGGAATTCAACTCAACTTGCCTACAAGTGGCATATGAAGACACATATCTAATGTGCCTCTTTCCTTAGAGTTTGGGAGGGACAACCACATAATGGTTTTCCCGACTAACAGGTGGATTAGGACATTTGAAGAACTAGTCCAAAAGTTCATCACACATTATTCACACAACATAGAAAATGATGTCACCATGGTAGATCTGTGCAATACCAAGCAAAAACCAGGGGAGCTATTTTCAGCTTTCCTGCAATGGCGGAGACAACTATCTAGTAGGCATTCTCTTCATCTACCTGAACGAGAGCTAGTGGAAATATTTATTTCCAACTTGAACGATGAAATGGAATTCCACCTAGACATGAAGGGCACAAAATCCTTTGGTGACATGATCACCCAGGGGTTAAAATGTGAACGGGCCCTCATTAAAAAGGGACTTATCAAGATATACAATGAACCAAAAGATGATCCTCGCCCACGCTTTAACAGTGATAAACCCAACTTTTGGAATAAAAACAAAAACATTGTCAATGACGGGGTTGTAGATGCAAGGACTATAAAGAGTTCACAACCCGTGTTCCGATTTGTGGTGCAAAATCCCCCTCCTAAAAACAACATGGTTGCCCCTCCACAAAATCAAGGATGCAATGCACCGCAAGAGGAACCAAGACAATGATAGCAAAATTATAAAACCAAACATACATACACTCCCTTAGGGGAACCTATTGAAACAATGTTACGTCAATTGGTTTCTTCAAATTCGGTAACCTTACCAAAGACATCTAACTACGAACCTCAAGTCAAACCTCCATGGTGGAGAGATAATGAACATTGCGAATTCCATCAAGGGAAAGGGCATAAAACAAGTAACTGTCATAGACTGAAAGATCTTGTTCAGGATCTTATTGATTGAGGAGAGATTTAAATCAAAGGACAGGACCCAAAAACCTCAAATAATGATCATCTCATGTTTAATAATCTGCTTCCATCACAAGATCAAAGGGGTCCTTCTACCTCAGGGCGAAACACAGATATAACTGATTATACGTGAGCCACCTATAATTACACTGTGAATCACCTATATGATGCCAATGAACAAATTGCAACCATCACCATCAAAGATCCAAACCCTACTTGCAATGTTGTCATGCATCATAGCAAGATCACCATTAAAGCAACTCGACAAGGCATAACCTCCATCCCAAAGCAGTATAACCTTGTGGAACAATTAGATAAGACGCCCACACTTATATCCACCTTAGAGCTTTTGGGCCTATCCCCGTCTCATAAAACAATCTTGGATCAAGCTCTCCAAGAGGCGTCGGTCCCTGCCAATCTAAATACAGATCAATTTCAAGCTATGGCTGGTAATCTGAGGTCATCACCATGTCTCACTTTCTCTGAAAGCGACAATACATCCTTCCAACAACCTCATAACGCCTCACTCCATATTGAAGGATTTATCAGCCAACAGAGGATCAAGCGAGTCTTGATTGAGAATGGAGCTAGCCTAAATATATGTACATTACAATTGGTCACAATATTGGGATATGCAGTTGAATCAGTGGACCCCCACAAAAAGATAACCATAAAAGCCTATGATGATGTGGAGCATTCTTCAAAAGGAGCAGTTGTGTTACCAATCTGAGTGGGCCCAGTGATGAAGCACATCATATGTTAGGTTTTGGACCTTCCTTCGCCATATAATTTATTGTTAGGAAGAGCTTGGATACACGCGATGCAAGCCGTTCCATCCACCTATCACCAGTGTATCAAGTTCCCTCATAAAGGTGTAGAAATTACAATCCTTGGTGATGCAAATCCATTTGCATATTGTAACAATATCAACTATCAACCAGAGATTACCATTCCTAACAACATAGAAGCTATCCCAACCATATCATATGTAAGTCCAACCTCTCTTTCCAGTTCAAACACCACTATAACAAAGCAAGAGAAGATAAAAATGAAAATGGCAGAGGAAGGTCCTGGGGAGTACAATCTAAGCCAACTCTTTTGTGTTGGGCAACTACCCACTTCCCCTAGAACTCATGGTAAACCTCAAAGGTTACTTCAAGCACCACTGGTCAAGCTAGTATGCACTTTGGTGCCTTTTATCCTTGGAAAGAGTCAGAAAGAGGAGACCAGAGATGAGGACTTAGCAAAATGGATCTATAAAGACCCTATCGCCACGCAAATCCCATAGGCTAAGCTTCGCATAGATCAAAATGGCAAAGGTCTTACCATTATGCAAAGAATGGGCTATGATGGTTAGAGTGCTTTGGGACCTCACAAGCAAGGACGACATGAACCATTGCAGCCTGAATTAAAGCCTAAAGATAGCACTGGATTAGGCTTTCAAAAGGAGACTCTTCCTAAGCTCAGATTCAAAGGGAAACCCAACAAACCTCTATATCAGCCTAATACACTAAAGAGGCCACCCTTAATTATATCAGCAACACCAAGAACCACACCAACTGCCCCAATGAGGCTGAGAATCCCAACAATACCATCCACAACACCAATCATACCACCAATCAAACCAACAACTCCATCAACAACAACAACCACATCAACAACACCATTAGCAGTGTCAGAACCCCTAACAGTATCGACAATACTGATAATTCCATCAGAAATAATAGATTCAACAATGCTGATACTCCTAGTATCAGATTCATTGAACCCAATAATCCTCCCCGCAGCACCAAGCATTCCATCTCCAAAGGTACATCAGCTGATTACACCTGCAATGTTTAACTCAAAAGATATCCCGGTTTGGTATAGTAATCAGATGTTGGAAAGCGACTCAGAGACTGACTCACATGAGTGGGAATTTGATTCCATACATCTCAATACTTCAGATGAGGAAGATGCATCACCACCTCCACCTCACAAAGAAATCCCTGTTTACAGAGAAGCACAGATTAAAACCTCTTGGGTTCCTAAACTGGAAACACCTTCCACAGACCCTACGTCACATCCTACGCCTGATTCTGATAGGGAGAGTACCATCAATGACCTTCACCACAACGTCTTAACCCTCACTGAGACATCTTATGAACTTAACCTAATCGATGAGGTAATGCCCATTATCCATCCTGAACTCATCGAATGGAACCAACCAAATCCCCCATGCCTTGACCAATTCCAAAATGATGAGGTGATCATTGACTTTTTGGAACTATGGGATAACATACCAAGCGGGGATCACAAAACTGAATTCGCCATTTAACTTAATAGCGCAACATACTTCGGGGCAGGTGCCAAACCTTTTAGCTGCAAAAATATTACAATAAAACATGGATCTTCCAATGAAAACCACACTGTGGCACTGTTTGATCCCAAAAAAGTAAAAAGAAAGAGCATATCCAACGGTGAAAACCTCTCTGAGGTACCCAAGGATGAAAGGTTTGACATCCTTCCCTCCAGTGCAAATCAGGAATGATCAACAATCCTTATTGAGAAAACAAAAGAATTCAATGTGGGGACCCTTGAGACTCCTCACCAAATCCATTTGGCATCTCTTTTAACTCCAAAAGAGCAACCTAAGTTTGTAGAATTCTTCAAGAACCATTAGATCAACTTCGCATGGTCATATATAGACATGCCTAGTCTAGATCCCGATTTAGTCATGCATCACCTCACCGTGGTAGAAGGAGCTAAACCAGTAAAATAGAAGCTTTGCAAGGTGTACCCCCAGATTGCGGTACTAGTCAAAGAAGAACTTAAGAAACTCCTGGATGTTGGTTTTATTAGACCAATTGATTATGTAGATTGGATATCCAACATTTTACTTGTCAGCAAACCAAATGGGGGCATCCGTATCTGTACTGACTTCAGAGATCTAAACAAGGCATGTCCTAAAGATGACTTCCCCCTACCAAACATTGACATGATCGTGGACCTAATAATAGGACATGCCATGCTTTCTCTCATGGATGGCTTTTTCGGGTACAACCAGATAAAGATCGCACCAGAGGATCAACATAAGATGACCTTCACATGTCCATGGGGAACATACTGTTGGGATGTAATGCGTTTTGGTCTAAAGAATGCAGGGGTGACCTATCAAAGAGCAATGAACACCATCTTTCATGATATGATGCATACCATAATGGAGGATTATGCTGATGACTTATTGGAAAAATCACTAACAAGAGAAGGTCATCTTGCAATATTAGAGAAAATCTTTGATAGACTAGAACAATATCATGTTCGACTTAACCCAAAGAAATGTGTCTTTGGAGTAACCTCATGGAAGCTTCTAGGATACATTATCTCAAGCAAAGGCATTGAGGTTGATTCGACAAAAGTCAAAGCAATCATGGACATGCCACCTCCAAGGAACATTAGTCAGCTAAGGACACTACAAGGGTGACTACAATCCATCCAAAGATTCATTGCACAACTAGCAGATAAGTGTCATCCCTTTACACATCTTTTACACAAAAATATCCATTTTCAATGGGATGCCAGATGCCAGCAAGTATTCCATATGCTTAAAGACTATCTCATGAATACACCATTGCTGATCCCACCAGATCCAAGTAGACCTCTATTGCTCTAAATTTCAGTAGCTAATATAGCATTGGGAGTACTATTGGCACAACACAATGTAGAAGGGAAAGAGTGTGTTGTATACTATATCTCTCGCACACTAGTCGGCTATGAACTCAATTACACACCTATTGTGTGATCTTGCCTAGAAGTAATCTTGGCAGCCACTAAACTGAGGCACTACCTATTAACACATAAAGTACAACTCATTGCTAAGATCGATCCACTAAAGTACCTACTCAATGAAGCAACATTGACAAGCCGCTTGGCCAAATGGGTGATGTTTCTGAGTGAATTTGACATTGAGTATGTGGACCATAAGGCTATTAAGGGCCAAGTTATTGCTCATCAGTTGGCCGATGCACCCCTCATAGGTGATCATCCTCTTGTTTCCAATTTTCCAGATGAATAGATCTTCATGATCACAGTAGCACAACCATGGAAGCTCTACTTTGACGGTTCATATACTAGGCATGGCTCGAGGGCAGGAATTCTATTTATCACACCTCAAGGTGATGACATCTCGAAGTCTTACAGGCTAACTTTTCCATGTACAAACAACATAGCAGAATATGAGGCCTTGATCACAGGACTCAGACTAGCCATACAATGGAAACTGAAAGAGATATAGATATATGGCGACTCCCAACTAGTCATCCGACAAGTCATAGATGAATATTAGACCAAGGATGATAAACTCATGTCGTACAAGCAAATGGTGGACAGTTTAAAAGCATCATTTACGACTATCACCTTTGAGCAGATACCCAGAGATCAGAATCGAGTTGCTGATGCCATGGCTACCATTGCATCTCTCCTAGATCTTCCACAAAATTTAACATGCTACAAGTTCTTGGTAGAACACCTTTGGATTCCCACTTATGATATCCCTGAATCCAAGATGATATGTCGCCTTCTCGGTTTTGAATCCCCATGGTACGCTGAGTTCTACACCTACCTACGCGATCACACACTTCCTCATAACGAATTGAGTAACCAATGCAAAACCTTCATTCACCAAATCGCTCGGTACACCATCATTGCTAAAACCCTATACCGATGCAGTTTTGATGGTCCTCTCCTTTGATGTTTGGAACAGAATGAGACAACAAAGGCCTTGGAAGAGGTACATGAAGGAATTTGTAGGACTCACTCAAGTGGTCCTTCCTTAGCAAAGAAGATCATGCACGCTGGATACTATTGGCCATCCATGAAAAAGGACTCCTACTATTTTGTCAGAAAATGCAAGAAATACCAAGTTCATGGAACCTGATACATGCACCAGCACAACAATTGCAACCAATCACAACACCATGGCCCTTTTTGTCAATGGGGACTTGACCCTATGGGTAAAATTCATCCATCTTCATCCAACTTCCACAAATTCATTATTGCCGCCATCGAATACTTCACAAAGTGGATTGAAGTTGTTCCACTTACCCAAGTCACCGGCAAGCAGATCGCCTCATTCATCCTTAATTACATCATCTGCCGTTATGGTGCACCCATGTCCATCATTACAGATAACGAGCTTCCTTTCAAAAATTAGGATGTCCGTGAGATCTGTGAGAAGTTTTACATCCAACATCGCTTTTCCACTCCCTATTACCCACAAGGAAATGGTCAGGCCGAAGCATTGAACAATAACATATTGAGAATACTCAAGAAGACAACTAATGATACCGACCGTGATTGGCATGTTTAATTAAATCCAACACTATGGGTGTATCGAACTAACATTCAAACCCCTACAGGCACAACCCCCTACTCATTGGTCTATGGAACATAATCCATCCTTCCTATTGAGGTCGAGATACCATCTCTACGGGTTTCCTTGCATAATCTGATAGATGATGAAGCATACTGAGTCTCCCGTGTTCAAGACTTGGAACTACTTGATGAAAGGCGACAAGCTGCATACAACCACCTCAAAGCCTATCAACAACACATGAGTAGAAGCTATAATCACCAGGTTAGACCTCGTACATTTGAGGTAGGTGGTCTTTTTCTCAGAGGGAATCCTCGCAACCAACCAAACAGAGAACATCAGGGAAATTTTGAATCAAACTGGTTGGGTCCATATGTTATCTCTACTGTATTTTGGCCCGGGGCATATTAGTTGGCTACTTCAGAAGGAGAACCAATAGTAGATCCGATCAACAACATGCACCTCAAAAGGTTTCAAACATAAGTTGTACAGAGCATTAGGCTCCAATACATATTAGAAAGAACACCAAAAACATTCAGATAAATGTCCTGAAGAAAATACAAAAAATTCAAAATAGTAAAAAAAAATAAAAATCATGCATCCAAACGATGAATAACCACTCCGGGGGCACCTTGGGTAAGTGTGATGGTAAAAACCTGGTAAATAGGTGCCACTCGTAAAGGCTATGGCTCCATTGTCTTTAAGACTTGTTGCGATCGCATTCATTGCATCCACTCATCCATCAGTCCAACCACGACTTGTTATTGATCTACAATTAGGGATAGTACTTCATGCGTCTTGCATCCCGCTTTTTCCTAGTCATGTCTAAACTGGGGGCAATGCTCTTAACCTATTGATGGAAGTGGATTTTGCATTACTTATGATTCATTGAATTCTTCATTCAAAACTGTCTCACAAAATCCAAAAATATTCAAAATTGTCTCACAAAAATCCAAAAACATTCACAAACAACTCACAAAATCCAAAAACATCATAAAACATAAAAAATCGATCAAAAACATGGCAACGTATAAAAATCCTTTGTTCATATGCATCAAAACAGATATCAAACAAACATTTTGAGCTACTCAAACGATGATCACTTATCAAATCAACCAAACAATCAAGCATCGACACACAACTGTCTTAACAAGGATGCATCCTTCCTTACCAAAACAAAGACATGATAACATTTTCTTTGACAAGAAAATTTTGTTTAAGCTATCAAGTACTTGGTCAGTTTGTTAAATTTATTTATTCATTTATATCAGGTTCCTACGCTACTCTGGGATATCCACAAATGATTTGAGTAGCTAGGATGGTTTGTAAGTATCATTTTGTTTATTGTCTGCAAATTGTTCCAATGAAGTTATGGGGCATGTACTAATGGTGTCTACGTGGGAAGTTCACTAAGCTACGTGATCATATGGAAAAATATAGTCATAGATCACTATGGCTTGCTGACTACAACGTATACCTCGACCGTCTGCACATGAACCATAATGGAGGGTCCATATTGTTTATCTATGTTGCTTGCTTATAGGTACAATGCTCCAAACTTGGTTCCTACTGCCTCGTCCAAAATTGATACTACCATTGCTCAATGATGAAAAATAAAGCACTATGGATCATCATTCCATCTCATTTGTATATATCGCATTCTGTTGCATTCCATCCATCCATACATTCATAATAGCTGCATATCATTCATACATAGTAATGACAATGGATGCATACTCTATTTTATTGATCTTCTTCCATAGGACTGGGTCCTAGGTCCTCCATATCTTCTATCTAACATCAAATCCCCCCTCACCCTCCCCATCTAGGTCCTCCATATCTTCTATCTAACATTGAATCCCCCCCTCACCCTCCCCATCTAGGTCCTCCATATCTTCTATCTAACATTGAATCCCCCACTCACCCTCCCTATGTTGATCATCAACAACATCATAATCCCTCCATCATTTCCCATCAACTCACTCAAGCTACGTATATCACCATCCATCTTTAATAGGAGGGGCTACGCTTCCCATCCTCGGTCATCCTATAATCCAAGCAAGTTACTCTATCTACACAAGCACATCGACTCACACACACCTAGAATATCAACAGATACTTTGATCAAGTATCTTCGGGTCTCAACAGGTAATCGATCATGGCAAACCTAGACTACAACAGGTATTTATCATAATGACCTAGTCTCGACGGGGCTGCTATGATTCACCATAAAAAACCTACAACACAAACACTATCAATTGATCAGCCAAGCAAACACAATCCAAACAGACAATTACATCAATTTTCTAAGTCTCAATGAGTATTTTGCTTCCTATACCTTGACTTCATCGGGCAATTACATCAATTGTCTATGTCACAACATGTCACTTTGATTCACTTACTCAGACTTTATCCTATCCAAGTGAACAACTGACATCAACTGTCATGCTTTGACTCGATCGGGGCAATTCAACTGATTGCACCAGATTGTTCAACCAATTTTAATCAATTGTATAGCATCAATCAAAAGCACACACTGCATTTGCACCGTATCTCCTGCATGACCTAAGGGTACTCACTGGCTTCCTCTTTCTCTGTATTCACTCTGTTTTCTCTCATTCTTTCCCAGTTATTGCTAATTTCTTTTGTTCTATCTCCCCTCTAATTCTCGTTCTTTTTTGAGAGATCGCCGGATTTTTTGAAATTTTTCGGCCCATCTCTCGTGGGGGCATACCACCCATTAAATTAACATTCATGGGGCATATTTCTTCACACCTATTTTTCTTTCTTTGAAACAATGTGACAAACCACACCATCTCAAAGAGGGGCAAATGTAGTCACACAAACATGTCCATTTAATTAAATGAATATTTACTATTTATTTTGATTAATAAACCCACTGGCCAACAATTAATTAACATTTAATTAATTCCTCCTCAACCATTCTCCTATTAATTAAATGAATTATTGAATTTATTTTACTTAATTCATTAAACCAAAGACACAATCAATTAAATGAATAAATCCTATTTATTTAATTTAACCCCCTTTTCCTCTTTTAAATAAATAAATAAAACATTTATTTAAATCATAAAATCCCCCCTACTTGCATTCTCCTACAAATGCAAGTTGCAACCACAATTAAAATAAATTAATTTTATTTTAATTTAAATCCTATTTTCCCTCACCCATGAAACCCACTTGCAATCCTAAATCCCCTTCTAGACTCTTCTAAACCATTCCTAATTAGCCTAATCCATCCCCTAAATATTGTCACATTCCTAAGCAACTTAAGGTCACTTCTCAAAGACTCCAAAGTCTTTGAAAAGCATTTAATGCTTTATGTGTTCAACAAGCTAACCTCTAAAGTCTTCCAAACCACTAATGGCTCTTACATGACCATTAATTGCTCTTACATGACCATTAATTGCTCTTACATAATCATTTATGGTTAACTCAACTCACCCCCATGGTTAGAGACTTTACCTCTAACTCAACCTCCATTTGACTCATAAGTCTCTTCAAGCATTTATTGCTTTGACCATGGTTATCCTCACTAACTCTTGCAGAAGAGTTTATCCATTGGATAAAGACATTATTTATTGGATAATGGCTTTATTCTTTCAACTCAACATTAACCTTACCTCCCAAGTTAACCCTCAAGTCATGTCAAGAATTTAATGCTTATTCCCTCTCCTCTCAACCCATCTCTTGGTTACATTTGTCATCTTGGGATTGGATTGAAAGCCCTCACATGGATCATAAACCCCTCAATCCTGACCCTTGTTGAGATTACTCATTCTCAACCATCCATTGCTCCATTTTACCTATAAATAGAGCTCATTTCTTCATAATCCAGATCCTGAAATCTTGTATGCATCTAACTTATAGTGAATTTTAGAGAGCATTTAGCATAATCATATATATTTGTTATTTTGGGCTAAAATTAATATTAGATAATTAGATAATATATCATTTTAGCTTTTTCACATTTGCATTTTCATAATCATCCATTTTACAATCTTGAACCTCCATAAGACATCCAGAATAGTGCAAAAAGCTACTAAGAGCTACACTAATTTGGGAACTTGGAGAGGAGAGGAACAAGGGAGGAGAAGCTACAAGCATGGTGGGAGGAATTTGGAGATGTCTTAGAGCATTTATTTTCTTTGTTAAGCTCTCTATTTTGCTTTTAGTGTCTCTCTTGATATGCTTGCTTAGGAAAGTGTTTTATTTGTGATTTCTAACATTAACACTAGATTTGTTGCTTGTTGTTTTGTGTTTGTCTTGACAATATCCTAACCATTCCTTTTTGCAGAGCATCACTTACCATGCTTGGGGAAGGGGTCTTGAAACATTTTGAGCTTGTCAACTACAACCTCACCGTCAACCTTGTCAATAAGGTCCTGAATGTAGTTCTTGATTTTCATACACTTTCGTGTATCATGACCTTGGACACGATGGTATTCACAATATTCATTCTCATTAGACCATTGGGGTTTTCGTTGGTTGGGATCATATGGACGAGTCATTGGAAATACAACATTTCCATCCTTGACAAGCTTGTAGAAAACAACCTGCATAGGTTCAGCAAGAGGATTGTATTCACACTGAGGTTTATTATTAGGACGAGAAGATCGACTTGGAATGGAGATGTTGTTACAGGGTTTGGATTGGTTCTATGAATCAAATTGGTTTTTGAATAGATTATTGGTGGTGGACCGGTGGTAGGCTTGGTTGGGATGATAATAGTGTGGATAAGTTTGGCATTAGTGACTCCATCACTGACAATATTCTTGTTCTTATACCAATACCTGGAATTTTCATTGGAGGAGGAAGACCCTTGGGAATCTTTCTGGTAAGGTTTTAGGATACCTTGCTCTAAGAGTACTCATTCTAATGGTAAGCCTTTCCTAGTGACCTACTCAAAGGTTTCAAGAAATTGACAGCTTAGAGGACTAGACATTTTACGAACATGGTTGCATTGAAACAACTCAATTTGATAAGAATTAGGTATGTCACATGGAAAATTCTTAATATATGTCACCAACTTTGCAAAAAGTTGGTGAAGGTTTCTCCAGTCCTTTTCTTTGTGTTGCATAGGTCTATCATAGAAGCATCATTCTTAATTATGTAGTCATATTGTGACACAAATTTTTCAACCAGGTCAGTGAGTGACTTAATTCAACCATGAGGTAAGGTCGAGAACCAAGCAAGGGTCAGTCCACTAAGGCTCTTAGGTAAAAGTCATCGTAAGTAGACATCACTATAGGAGACCTCCTGACAGGCTATATAAAACTCTCGCACATGTTTCCTAGGGTCACCTTTGCCTTTGTACGTGTTGAATTCAGACATTGCAAAATGAGGGGGCTATGGAGCCATTGAGATAGAGGGATCACAAGGACAAGGAAAAATCTCCTCAAAGGTATATGATTTCTTACAAGTCTCATCCTTTAAGTCCTTAATGAGATCTTTCATGTACTAAATTTCCCTCATAAGGTCAGGTGATTGATTTTGATATTAAAGATGTGCTGACCTAAGTTAGACACAGGGATATGTATGGACATGGTGGGTATACCACCACAAATATACTAGTAGGAGGAGATGGGGACTTGGGACATGATCGGAGGAAACTAAGCAGCAATTGCACTAATGGGTGGCAAGCTAGTATTGATGTAGTTTATAGAATTATGAAGGGGTGCAGATGATCTAGGTTGTGGATTAAGAATAGGTTGGAGGTGGTACTTTTTGGATTAAGAATAGGGTAGAGGAGAGGTCGATTGGCAAGGTAACCTTCTATAGTTGAGTCAAGGATAGACTGATTGAAATCAAGGGGCAAGAAAGACCCAAAGCCCCTTGTTTGATAAGTTCAGTTAGGAACGTGCTAGGCTCCATTTTGATGAGCTTGTCTATCATTTCCTGATTGTAAGGATTCTCCACAAAGGTCTTCCAACATGGAGAGTGTTTGGGTTGGAGAGTGTATTATTCCTCTATTTGCACATCATGATCAACGTTGAGGTTGGGATTAGGTAACTCACTACTTTGAGCAACCATTTTTAATTTTTGAGTGTGCATGTAAACTATAGAAGGGTAAAATCAAAATGACAAGGATGGGGGAATAGATTGGGATTGGGTGGATATATTTGATCAAGAAATGAGAAGTGGATATGAAGTGAAAAATGAGGACTAGGACTAAGAAAACTTTAGATTTGATTTAGGAGTGATTTAGTATGATTGGATGAAAGGTTGGGTCCTTGGATTAGGACAAGATTGATTTGGATTTGGATTTGGATAGAATATTGTTAGGATTAGTCAAGGTGTAGGGATTGATGATGAGGGCTATATCACACCCCTACTCTCAGTCCTAGTGTGACTCCATGTTGATCTAGTAGTGGCCACAACTGCAAATCTCGGTGCTCTCTACTCTCAAGGGACCATATCCTTGTATAATCTCCTGTAGTACTCGACCTCTTTGGCCAAGTACTGGATCTTTCTCAAGGTATCTCTAAGTTTGGCTCTTGATGTTTCTCTGTCTAAACCATTGGTTAAGGCCTCTGCTCAACCCTGCCTCTCTAAAGCAATATCCCTTTGTGTCTATGTTGTGCTGCAATTTGTCTCTGTAGTTGTACCGCTTGTGTCTGTAACCGTTGCACATAGACCTATAATGCCCTGATGTATGCATCCTTCTACTGCAAGGGCACTCAAATCTGACTAGGAGCCTTAGAAGAGGTACCAGCTACCCCTATCCGTGTAACTGGTGGAGGGAGGATATTTGATCTCCTCCTCTATAGTGCCCCTCCTCAACTAGAATTTTATTTCATGCTTGATAGGCATATTTAGACCTATTAGACCTATTTAGACTCTTGATGATGATGCAATGGATTATGATTATGTGGACTTATGCTACTTTGATGATTTCATGAATGATGGTATTATCATTATTGATCACGAGATTTGATGGTTATATACATTTGATGGATTTCCTTATGTGTTCATGTACTTGATGATTATATGTTCTATTTACATTGATGAAATTACATTGATTATGCACTAGATGATATTATGGATGGTTTTGCATTGATTATGTATTTGATCTTACCATTGATTTACTAACCCTATTTCATGGATATTTCTGATGAGATGTTTATATGTTGTGTTTGACCTATTGTTTGATTGTCTTTGTGGTGGAATCAACGTCACATCACTCATTGTGAGTGGGATGTGCCATTGCGAAATTCTACTACTTGCTTGCTATATATATATGTATGTATGTATGTATGTATGTATGTATAAATGCAATGTCTCTTTGTGGTTGCAGGACTTGTAGGTATGAGACACCTATTCCTCTTGAGTTTCCAGGTGCGAGTTCCTCTTGGCTTCACTGGTATGAGTGTGTCCTTATCACAATGGTAATATGTGGTTTCAGAGTTGACATGGGTTCCCTTCACATACTCTAGGTTTAAGTTGTCACTAAGTGCAATTAGTCATGTCAGTTGTCATTTTGGCTTTGTCAGTTTGTGAATATGTTAGTATTGATTGACTCTTTTGGTATGAGGATTATTTATGTTGTGGTTGATTTAATTGTCACGTGGTTAATTATGTGGCGTTGGATTATTTGTCTATTTGTTGAGAGATTTGATAGTTAGTATTATTTATTTTTATTTTTAGTTATTTGATTTAAGCTATTTGAGCTTTTGATTATTTGATTTATGATTTTTAGAATTGTACTATTTATTTAATTAATAACTTTGTAAGGATTATTTAACTAATTATTGATTATTGATTATTGATTATAGTCTAAATATTAATTAATATTTAAGATTGGAAGTAATAAATTATTTAATGGTTGATTTATTTAATTATGTTTTCTATTGGTGAGTATTTAATTAAAAATAACTATAGTTCATAATGTATTAAATACTAATATTTATTTGGTTGTATGGTAATTATACCTTGGGATATAAAATATATTTATCCCACCTACTTACTTATAATATATGTTAATATTTCCTACCTACCCTATTCTCCTATTGGAGGATTTTATTTTGGGGAAACCATAGGATATGGGAGAAATATTCCAAAATGGAATTATCCTATTGGTTGGTTTTCTAGGGTTTCTTGTTTATTGTTTCCTTTTAATGGATTCCTTGTGACTGTTCACGGGTTCCATCCTTTGGCTTTTGATTCTCGGTAGATTTCTTGGACTAGGTTTGGATTTGGATTGCAAAGCTTGTGGGATCTCCTTCAACTACCTACCATCACATGGGTTGCAGGTTGGAGGCCATACCCTTGTTGTTTATCTTTGTTTTCATTGTCTGCAAGTGTTTACTCCATGAATTCTTTGTGTGGGGAATAAGGAAATAGTTCATTTCATTCTCTCTATTCTTAATGGAAATGATTGGGAATTCCATGGGTTATGAGATCTTTATTTGGATGAAAGTTTGGAATTTATCTTTACTATGGTTGTCTTGAATGCACAACATGGGATTTATATATATTGAGATTTATTACATTTAAGATGTGATTGTATTCAATTATTTTTGCTTTGGAGATTTATTTCTTGTTGTGAAAGATTTAATGGAGTTTGTGGAGTTGAGAGGAGAGAGCCTTGTGAGCTTCCAAACTGGCCTTGTCATGAGGAAGACTCCAATGACTCATCTCCTTCTGAGACATTTTATATTCCCCTTGTTTTAATGTGTTTTTATTTTTGTAATAAGTTTATTGTTTATATTTATATGTGTTTTGAGTCTATTTCATGATTTGGATTCAAGATTTGGTGTTAGATGGTTTTCTGAACTTGTTGATGTTTTTCTCTCCTAAAATCTGCATTATGTTTTCAGTTGAAGTTCCTTGGGTGAATTTTATTATTTTATGTTGTTCACATATTCTTCAAGTTCATTTCATTCCAATTTGAATGAGTATAAATATGTCATATTTGTCTCATTATGTTTCGAGCAGTTTTGATCTCACACTTTAGCAGTTTTCTGCAAAATTTATACTTTATTTCCTATGCGCTAAAAGAATCACCATATGCGCTAAAATAATCACCATATGCACTAAAATATCACCCATATGCTCTAAAATATTAGTCATATGCGGCACTTCAGTGAATGCATGTGCCAATCTATGTATTTTTAGGGTTTTATCCAGTTTGAGGTCTGTTTGATGTCAGTTGGATTTTGGGCTGTACCAGAGGCTTTTTGAGGGCATTTATAATGTTGTCTAAGGTTGATTTATGATTGTTGCAATATTAATATAATTTATTTGCATTTTCAATATGCAGTTTACTCCATTTGAGTTGTTTGTGCTTCCTCTCTTGTTGATGCGCTAAGAGAGAGATTGAGATTCTTGTGATTTTGCGCCAACAAGTGGATAGGCCTTGCTAAGATTATTTGATGATTAATTTCATATTTGATGGAATTTATTATAGCCTTGATATGTTGATTTTTCCAAGAGGCTCATTTGTTTTTGGTTCTCATGTTGTGACCTTTCACATGTTTCATGATTATGAGATAAGATTGTTGGTTACTTATGGATTATTTATGATTTCAGATTTATGTATGTTCTCAACTTTAATTATGATTCTAGAGCCTCTTGTGTTGTCATGCTTGAGAACATGTTAGGGGGGAGTGGGATTCCTTGTGACGATTGGGGTCACAAGAGATAGGCTTGCACGAGGTTCCTTGTAAGGATGCATGAAGTCTAGACTACCAGGACACATTGGGAGTTTATCATGTTATTGTAATCAAGTGAAAAATTAATAATAAACTCATGGGATGGCTAGATAGATAATTAAATAAGATAATTAATTGATTTGAGCCTCATGACTTTGTCCTAGGGAGGATGTTTTAGGATAAGCATGAGAAGGCCTTGGAGACGGTAAGCTAATCTCCCTTATACTCTCTTAGGTTGAGATGGCTCCACATGTCCATCAGGCTAAGAGCCTTATGTTATCTGTTATGTGGATGGCATGTGATGACACTCCACTCCTACATGTGTCCCCTTTGATGTTCTTATGACTATTCCTTGTTGATTGATAAGCCTCTGGGAGTTTCTTATTATGGTTGTTTGTGTTGGTTGTATTTGATGCATGCTTGAGAGTGTTGTTGTAATCTTGTCTTTTGGTATTAAGTGTCAACCTATATGTAGAGTGTGTGTTGGGAACTTGTGTCATCTCCTAGCACAGGGGGTGGTTTCTTTGTTTCCACATGGTCGGGTGGTTGGTGCTTTTTACCGTTGGGTTTTCCCCTTGTTGGTGTTCTTTCTTGTGTGGATGTGGATTTATCATTATGTTGGATTATGGATGCTATTGCATAAGATTTATGTATTGGATATTGTTGGTGTAAATAATTATTCATCTTGGATATTATTACACTTACTTAAGTTTACTTAGGAAATGCATTTCATAGTAGTTTGGGTATGAGACACTTGGGTGTTTGTGCCACATTGGGATAGTGTGTGCAGGAGAATTTCCACCTTTTATGGTGTTGATCTTGTTGTTACACTCCACATTTAGTGGGTGATCCACCTCATGTGGACTATTATGTTGTTTGTCCTACCTACCCACACCTATTTCCTATCTACCCTTGTTTCTTATTGAGCCACATGTCATGTTTGTGTGCTCACATATCCCTAGCCTTGCCTATATAAGCAGGCTCATCTACATTGTATGTAATTTGAACTATTGATCATTTTCTATTGATGAGAATACAATTTATTCTTGTCTTATATTGTGTCTCTATTTTGTACATTTCATTGAGCTCTTGATCTTGGCAAAATCTCACATGGTATCAGAGCCATTAGAGCATCATTGATTCATCTTGAAGAGGCATTATTGCAACGTCAAGAGGCAGATCTGAGGACCAACATCTTTTGGAGGCATCCTAGACCAGATCCAACCTCGCCATTGCGTCTAGAAGGCCGTTTCCATGAATTTTGGTTATAAAGTCGACCTATTTTGGTGAGAAATTTTTTTTCGCCAATTTTGCTATTATTGTATGAATTTCGATTTTTTTTTTTATATTTCCGAAAAATAAAAAATAAAAATTTCTTTAAAAAAAATTGAAATTTTTTTTTTTTTGGAAAAATTTATCAAAAAAAAAAAAAATTTGTTTTTGGGGGGTCCGCAAACCCCCCCCGTGCTCTTCGTACCCTGCGTTGTTGCAGGTCTTCGCCACTGTCTTTATTGCAACAAGACCGCAGTCGTACTTCAGCTATAGCACCCACTGCTTTTCGTGCTTCAGTCGCCTGTGCTCGGGCTCTGCTCCTGCTGGCTCGCCGCCATCGGCCGCCCCACTCCCGCCGGCCACTGTTCTACCTCCCATGCCGTGCTACTCCGCCTGGCAGCTCTGCCCGCCGTGTGCCTCCCTACTGCACCACACCACAACCGCGCCTCCCGTCGGCCCCTCCGGCCCCGCAAGCTACCTCCTCCGGCATCTCTAGCCAGGCCCCCGCCGACATCTCTAGCTAGGCCCCCGACGGGCCCTGCACTGCCGCCACCGCCCAAGTGGACCTGCCACCTCCTCCGCCATGCGGACTTCATAGGTAACCGGGTGAATCCACGCTCACCATGTGGCAGGAGGCCACTAGCCTGTGGACACATGACCCTGACACGTCAGCAACCCAGTTGGCTGCCAAATCACTTGCACAGTCAACTCCATGTCAATGCCTAGTCAGCCGTGAAGTTTTTGACGATGGTCATATGGCCGTCAAATTGAACCCCGTAGTTCGCTGATGTCATCATTAAAATTTTTTTTGCAGGCCCCTCTCATTGAGCTTTTTTATTTTGCAATTCAACTTCAAATGGCCATATCTTGCTCATTTTTGCTCCTTTTTGGGTGTAATTTTTTTTTGAAATGGGCTATAATTTCGTATACTTTCACATGGTAGAATTATTTTCTAATTTTTATGGACATATTTTTCAGAATTCTCAGTTTTTGGTGACTCTACCTATCCAATCCTCATTTTTGTAACTTCCAGGTCTCAGTTCGGGCTCATACGAACTCCTTTTCAGGTGCCATTTTTTTTAAAAGTGCATTATTTTTTGTCTACTCTTAGGATATGCTATCAGTTTGCAGCAATTGTGTGTAGAAATTGTACTTTCATCATATGGTCTTATTTGGCCAATTTGGCATTTGTATTGCATAGATGTATCTTTTTGATCTTTTGCTTGGTATTTCTCAGCCTATTGGGGTAGTTGTAAAACAAAATCAGAAGTCTACCTTGCCATTGTTTGCAAGTGGCCTCTTGTACATGCACTACATATAAAGTGCCAAAATAATCATTTTTGGGAGGGTACTTGATTGAGTGAATTTGGGGGGGTGTCTCTTGTGCTCTTGTGTTCCTTCCTTTTTTCTGCTATGGGTTCTTCTAAGTTTCCTCTCTTAACTCCTCATAATTATGCTACTTGGAAAATTAATGCATGGAGTAAACTTATCGAAAAAGGACTCACTCATTACATTGATGGAACTATTGTTGCTCCCGCTGATCCTAAGGTTGATCCAGTTGGTCACTTGGATTGGATCACTAAAAATATCATGGCAATTGGTACCTTAAGAAAGTATGTATCAAAGGATCTCATTTTTCATATTGAGAAGTGTACTCTAATCAAGGATGCTTTGCAAAAGTTTCAAGACTTATATGGTCAAGTTGATGAGATTTGGGGATATCAAATTGATACTGATCTCACCATGTTGGATCCCAAGAACTTTGATACTATACAAGATTATGTCACTAAGGCAAATGAGTTGAGGGCACAACTCAAAGATTGTGGCATTGATAAGAAGGATACTCAATTGATATTCAACTTAATAGGAAAGCTTCCACAAGAATATGCAACATTTGTTTCTAGTTTCCAAACCCATAGGATGACAATGGGTTCAAGCTACACAATGCCTACATTTGATGCTTTCAATGAAATGTTGATGATGGAACAAAGTAAGTTGATAAGCATGGGCATTCTTAAGGCTTCTAAGTCTCAAGCATTAGTGGCAAATCAAGGGAACAAAGGAAATCAAGGAAAGGACAACTCAAACAAGAAGAAATGACAATCAAAGCCTAAGGACAAAGCACCATCTTCTCCACAACAAGGAGATTCATCCTCTTCCAAGAGGGATAATTCACCAAAGAGGAAGAGACCTACTTGTGCCTATTGTAAAAAGTTTGGTCATGAGGAGCGTCGTTGCCATTCTAATAAGATTGATGAGCTTACACATATCATCAAAAAGCATAACATTGATTTGCCTAATGTCTACAAGAAGGATGATTCATCAACTTCCACTTCCTCACATTCAAAAGGAAAAGGGCAAGCATTCATGGCTTCTACAAGTGGGAAGACTCACTCTTTTGGGACAAGAAAAGGAAAAGCTCTATGTGCTACTATCAGTCATGATTCAGAGAGATGGCTTCTAGATTCAGGGGCTTCTCATCACATGGCATCTTCGCAGTCTATGTTCTCTACATTTGAGCCTTGCACCATGCCGCAGATTTTGATGGGAAATCATACATACATGGATGTGATTGGGAAATGATCTATTGACATTGGGGATAACTCCTTCAAAGATGTGTTGTGTGTACCGCACTTGACAAACAATCTCCTTTCCATCTATCAAATCACACATGGCGCAACTAAGAGAGTTGTGGAGTTCACACCTGAGTCAGTTTTCATTAGAGACTTGGAGACTAGAGCTATCATTATGACTAGGGTGGTTGATCATGCATCTTGATTATACTCCTTTTTAGATTTTGTTGATGATGATGATTTCACATTTGATGATTCTACACATGTTGATCACACTTCTTGTGATGGTTCAGATTTTGAGGAGAACTTTGGGCACTTGAACATGGGGATTCTCACATGTGACCCCATTCTTGAGCCTTGTATTTTATCTCCTCATATTGATATCACATCACCTATTGCACCTGATGATGCAGATAGTGTGACAGTTTTGCTTTCATGTGATTCAGTGCAGCAGGATATTCATTGTCTTCCAGCTTCAAATTCATGGGATGATTACTTGACAAACATTGTAGGTTTGTTTGTGAAATCCTACATTGCAGATTTGGGAGACATCATTGATGACATTCATCTTCTCTTTGATGAAGGTGATCCTTCTTCGATTGTCGCGAGGGAACACTCTAACCCTCTTGTTCATTCTCTACATGATCATTCTTTTGAGGTTGACATGATTGTGGATACTTATTTACAACAGTTGGAGGAGGTCTCTTTATGTTTTGAGGAGACATGTGAGTCTTTGGATATTGTTCTACATCCATCTCCACTAGATCTTGGAGTGCCTTTTTCAGCAGTGTGTTATAGTTTACCACCTTTGGAGGGGGTATCTTTTAGCATCGACATGCGGACACTTGACTAGTTTTTAGAGATTCCTTTCATCATGAGTTTTCTTCATACATCTTCCCTTCATGAATGGGGAGACTTCATGGATACACCTTTGGTTTTGTTTCTTCCCAAGGGCAAGAATGTTGTTTGACGTTCATGGAGCAGTTTATTCATACATCGAGCTTCTATCATTGGTGCAGATTCCACATTGAGGGGGGGCTTCCTAGCCTCTCTTCTTCTCTCATATGGGGGGGACTTTTTCCTCACATGGGGTTTTGTCCTTCACATACTTCTATGAGAGTTCTTTGTATCTAGTTTTCATCTCTCTTTTGGGGGAGGGTTTTTTCCCATTGGGTTTTTCTCTCTTTCTCCACTTTGTGAGAGATTTCATTGCATTGGTTTTCATGCATTTGCATTTGTACATGGGTACCTAATATGGCCTAGTAGCCGGGACCCATCTTGCATTGCTTAGTTGCATTGTAGACTTAAGTGCATTCTCCTAAGTTGCACTTAAGGGGGGGTGTTGGTGTAAATAATTATTCATCTTGGATATTATTACACTTACTTAAGTTTACTTAGGAAATGCATTTCATAGTAGTTTGGGTATGAGACACTTGGGTGTTTGTGCCACATTGGGATAATGTGTGGAGGAGAATTTCCACCTTTTATGGTGTTGATCTTGTTGTTACACTCCACATTTAGTGGGTGATCCACCTCATGTGGACTATTATGTTGTTTGTCCTACCTACCCACACCTATTTCCTACCTACCCTTGTTTCTTATTGAGCCACATGTCATGTTTGTGTGCTCACATATCCCTAGCCTTGCCTATATAAGTAGGCTCATCTACATTGTATGTAATTTGAACTATTGATCATTTTCTATTGATGAGAATACAGTTTATTCTTGTCCTATATTGTGTCTCTATTTTGTACATTTCATTGAGCTCTTGATCTTGGCAAAATCTCATAGATATCATGTTTTAAGAGATGAATTTATTCTTGTAATGATCATAAAATATTTAGGAGATGGATGAGCTATGCTCTTGCTATGTAATTCATGTATTTGTAATGGTGTATGTAATCTAGATGATGCATTGGATTCAAGCCTATGAATGTAATGTAATTGTGTCATTTATAATTGATGTTATGTAATAAGATTTGAAAGAGGAAGTTATTCTGTAGTGTTATAAAATTGCGACCCTAGCAATTTTTGACTGCATTAGGGTCCTCACGCATGCACATTCAAATCCTCTAGCCTGATCGGAGATGAGAGATTGCTCAGCTTGTGGAAACAACTTCTTCCTTGGCCTCTGCATCACCCTGTCCGCACTCTGCCCAAGAGAAAGGGGTAGGACAAGGGCGTGGCACCATTTTCCCGCCTTGGACAGGGGTGTGGCACCACTGTCCCCCCTTGGACAGGGGCGTGGCATCCTTGTCCTCCCAGGATAGGGGTGTGGCACCCCTTTTCCTACCCTATTTTGGTGTTGGACCCTTCTTAGGGTTGCATTGTTGGTTGTGCCTCAGGCGGGAAACTCCCCCGATGTCGGCCCATGATGAAATTCAAATCCACTAACATATATTTAAGGGGCATTCATCCTCTCATTTGTATAAGTGGGAAATCCGATAAGTTGAAGTTGGAGAGATTCAAGTGTGCACAAGCGATGAAGCATTCAAGCATTCTTTTCCATCATTGAGCATTCTCAAGTCTCCCTTCAAGGCTAGGTGTTGCATTCAAGTCAAGGATTCAACCATTGAAGAGGAGATTGATTTCAACATTCAATTCCACACAAGAATTTCTACTGACATTGCTACTACAATCTCCCTTGAGGTGATTTTACAATTTAGTCTTTCATTTATATCTACTTGCAAGTACTTTCTTTCATTACTTGGTTAATTCCAAAACTGGGGTTTGACCTAAAGGCAAACATCCAATCCCTATCCATTTTCCTCTCTTTTATGTGTGTAGGTTGCAGGTGTGCAACTGTACTTTTGGATTCAGGATTCATTTGCAGAGGCAGAAAAACCCTTTTCATTTTATGGATTTTTCGGAGGACTGTGTATGTTCCCATCACGGTCTAGGCAAATTTTCCTCAAATCTACAGGGTGACTTCGTCTCAACATTTTACTGCCAGATCCAGATGCACAACTTCATCCCATATTCTGATCTCAATTTATAATCAATTCTTTGTCACTTTTGCACTACATAATTCAATCAATTTCTTTCCATTTCAAACAAGAAAGAGGGGATCAACTTAGCATTTCCAATTCATTCAGAATTCAATCTACCATCTTTAGGTAGAGAGATTGAATCTAGTGAATTATCCTCTCCTCTTTCTAATGTAACATGGTGAAAAGTGCTTGAATGATAATCAATAATGAAACGCTCATCTCTCTTTGAGGGAAAAGGTAGTTTCCTTCTTGATTTATCATTCACCATTTTCCCACCATTACATTTTGGTGAACCCGACATCTTGCATGCTTTCCTTTGAACAACATTGCATATTTTTCATTTACAAGGTTCAACTTTCTGCAAACCTAGTGGTTAAATCATTCAAAACCCTAGTTTTTCAATTTAAAATTGAATTGTGATTTGTAAAAAATTGCTTGTGGTTATCTTAGATCTGAAAACTGTTTTGTTTGTCAAATTCAATTCCTCCTTGTCTTGTTCAATTTGCAAATAAAATTTATAAAATTAAGAGGTTACTTGTTAAAACCCTAATTTTCAAAAAACATCTTGAACTTTTGCAAAAATTGGATTTCAATTTAATTTTCAGATTTCTAATTGTTCTCAGATTTGTCTTCAATCCTACAATTCAAATTTTCAATTTCCCCCATTTTTCCAAAAAATCAAATTTCAAAATTAAGTGGTTAGGTCTTCAAACCCTAATTTTTAACATTAATTGGATTTTGTGTGAATTTCAAATCAATTTCATTTACATTCAGATTTCTAAACATTTTTGAAGGTGTCCCTATCCATTAGGATTGACCCTTTTCAAAATTGCAATTCAATTCCTCTTTTTCTTCAAAACCCTAATAGGGTCCTATTTTCACATTTGCACCTTCATTTCGCCCATCTAGAGATCGTAAAATTCCCCAATTTTGGGGGGTTAGCTTTAAAATCGTCATAATATCCATCCCTAAAAATTTTGAAAAAAGTTGGTCAGACCATGTGCGTTCGCGCCACGATCCTTGACTTTTAATTTCAGGAGACTGTTATGACTGTATTTAATAGCCCAAATCTAGAAGATTGGCTGATTTTATCGATTTTTGATCCCTCTAGAATCGGAAATACCTTCAAAATTCAACATTTCAAATTTCAAGAATTTTTTTAAAATTAAGAGGTTAATTATAGTCTACCCTGATTTTAAGAATTCTGATTTTAAAATTAAGTGGTATTCCCTTGGCCCTAATTTTAAATTTCAATTTCCTTTCATTTTTGGAAATTATGTCATCCTCTTCCTCCAACAAAGTTCAAATTGTGTAATTATTATTTTCTTACATTTTGCATTACTCAATTTTGTAAGCTTTGTTCCACAATTCAAAATTCAAATTTTCCCTCTAGTGCATGAGTTTTACCACTATTAGTCCTACTTATCCTATCTACGTTAGACGAAGCATTAGAATTAAGGCTTCCCAAGGTTTAATTACCAAGGAGATGGAGCCTAATTTGGGTGACTTCTTTAATTAGGATCATGCTAATTCTTTCCATCCTAATCATGTGCCTATTCACCCCATTGATGGATCCCATGATGAAGGAGAAGCTTTTACTAGGGTTTCTTTAGATCAACTTTCCACACTAATACATTTGGCCTAAAATTTTGATGGGTATATTGTGATCAAATTTGAATTTTGTTTGAAAAAAAGCCCGCATTCGTCAGAATTCCAATGATAATTCAACATCTGGTTTCGACGGAGAAGGAATTGGCAATGAAATTTGTGTTTTTTTACAAAAAGTGCCCGCGTTCGTTGAAATTTTGACGACTGTGGACATTACTTAAAAAAAAAAAAAAGACCAAGACATTTGATAAACATTATTGCCGCCTCTTCCCATTATATTGTGACCAAATTTGAATTTTTTTTGAAAAATTGCCTGTAATCGTCGGAAAATTCCGACGATAATTCAACATCTGGTTTTGACGGAGAAGGAATTGGCAATGAAATTTGTGTTTTTTTACAAAAAGTGTCCGTGTTCGTCGAAATTCCGATGATCACGAGCACTACTTAAAAAAATAAATAAAAGACCAAGACATTTGATAAACATTATTCCCACCTCTTCCCATTCTCACGTTGCCGCCCCCAACAGCGTAATAATGGGCGAGTTTCTGTTCTATTCAAATGAAGCAGTCGTTAACATTCCAATTTGAATTATTCCCGCACAGAAGTCTTATCGTATGGAACAAATAGGTTTCCATCCATATCGGTGTTTATTTCCAGCATATTCCCTGCTTGTGCCAATATGGGAGCTTTTGGATAGGTAGACATCCATCAAACCATAACAAAAGGGCTTATTACCATCGAACATGCTCTGGGAAATTTTATGTTGCAGTCGGAAATGCTTTGATAAACATAATATGCCCGCACGCCTACAATTCTATGGGATCCAGCAACAGAGCCCTACAATTCTATGGGGCCATAGTTGGAGGAGCAACGGTAGGAACTATTGATGAGGCATGTGAACCATTTGACCGAATGCCTCCAAGCAATGTCGGCTCATGGAATGCTATGATTGTAGGATATGCACAAAACGAGTTTACTGAAAAGTGTCCAGATGCTTTCACCAAATGCAATTAGTAGGTGTAAAGCTCTGTCAACATTCCCCAGCCTGCGCGAAAATGGGAGCTTCGGAATAGGGCGTGGACGTCCATCACAAGATAAACAATAGAGGAATTATATTAGTTGATGTAGCTGCAATTGCCCTGGCAATCATGTATGCAAAATGTGTGAGATGAGATAAGGCACACCGACTATTTGACAGAATGCCTCAGAGAAATTGCTCCCATAGAACACCTGATTCCAGGATATGAACATAATGGGTTTGTTGGAAAGGCTTTAGAGACTTTTAATTAAATGCGATTGTCAGGTATAAAGCTTTGCTAGTATCCTCCCAGCCTGTACTAAATTTGAAGTTTTGGAACAAGGTATGAACATCTATCATAGGATAAATAATAGAGCAATTTTGTCACATGTTGTAGCTACAATTGCTAGGGTACATATTTTAAAGATGTTTTATATCATAGATAATTGTAGTTAAAATTCAATGTGCCAACTATTGAAGAATATCTGAGATTAAGAAGGTTTATCATAAATGATGAAATGCTTAGGTTGAAATTGATGAAATTTTTATTTTGTCAATGTTTATTATGTGTGAGATTTGTCATGTTATTAAATTGTAATCGTCTATGTTCAAGCTAAAGTTATCATTCTAAAGTTAGATAATTTTTATTCATTTAAGTATGTTTATAATGATTTCTTATATCATTTCTCTTGTCATCCTATGACAACTCTTCATTTTTTGTGTGATTTTTCCTTCCACTACCATTCCATTCTATTCCCTCTTACTTCTCACCCTCTTTAGACATCCTCTATTCTTCCCATGTTTTTCATACCACATCCAAACCTTCAATACACTAATGAAGTAGTTTGATCAGCTTAAGAAAAGAATGGATACTATGCTTGTAGCTCTTATTCTATTATAATAAATATGTGTTTCTTATGGACATAGAGATTGAATTTAACAATTAAATCAAAATAATATATGGCAAAGAACAAATAAAAAATTAATAAACAAATAAAATAAGGAGCAAATGAAACCCTCTTCATTGCCTCTTGATGCTCTTAAGCACAAAAATTCAACTTCTAGCTCTTGTTATCTACCAATAAAGTAAGAGAAATAGGATTTTGCCTCCATATATATGAAATCAAGGAAGCTTTCATCTTTATGATCCAAAAATGAATAAGAGAGCAACTTTCAAGAATCCTAATGCCATCGTATTTGAAGACGGTACTTTCATATGGGTTGCAAAGAAAACTCAAAATATTTTTTAGTTGAGGTATTAGAAATAGTTAATTAATCTTGGTCTAGTAACATAGTATTGTAATAATCTATTACATATTAAAGCATCTTCTACATTTATGTAGTATGCATGGAACATTGTTGAATTCACATAATGTGGTGGTTTTAACTATTCTATCTTATTATTGGTAATAATCAATGATGTGGTATTTTGGTGCAATTTATATTTTCATTCTTTGGGTGGTATATAGTGTAATAATCACCATGAAAATCAAGCATCATTATTAGAAGGGATCTCTTAAGGACAAATCAACTCATAGACACAAGATTGATTTAAACCTTCACTTCTAATGAAATAGTTGCCTCAAGGTTCCTTAAGTTAGTTTTGGGCAATAGTAATTTTGTTAATCATGTCCCCTACATTAGAAGGCTTGCATATGAGAGGCTTTCATATTGATTGGCAGTATTTATCCCCAGTGTAGCTTAGAGTGTAGAGATTATCTGTTTTCTATATCCTACACATTTAAAGATATGAATATATTTAAGTTTAAGAAAGAAGTGGTGATAAATATGGAAGAGAATTATTAGTGACATCTGATGTTAAGATCCATTCAAATCCTTTAGGATTTTTAACTATAAACAATGTATAATTGAAACTAGTGCATTGTAAGGTGCTATTTCTTCATAATTTTTATGTAATTGTATGGTAGGTGTTGACTGGTGTAGGAGCACCCTTCCAAGCTCTCACTCATTCTTTTTTTATTTGTGTTATGCTTCTTATGAAGCCATTGTACATAAATAATGAGCCATGGGCTCATAGGTCCTAGTTAGGGTCCTAGTGGAGATCTTAGGGGTCATAAGTCAAGATTGAGATTTTCTTGAAAATGGAGGGTATGTGTGTCTTTGTGGTGTTTAGGGGTCCTTCATACCATGGTGGTGTCCTTAGGTTGGCCCAATGTGGGTCTAGGAGTCATGAAAAACAACATTGGGAAAGTTGCTCAAAAGTTGCATGACAACTTTTAAAAGTTGTCAAGCAACTTTTCCACCAGGAGGGCAAAATCCTTAGGTTGGCATGGAAAACCCTAAATTTGGCACATTGACCAAGGTATGGGTAGTATAAGATGTTACAAACCCTAAGTTAAAGGGTTGGATGTTAGACATTGTATGACCCAAGGAAGAAAAGCTTGACTGTGACTATTTTTGGATTACCAGTCAGTTTGAATGAAGTTACCGAGCAAACTTATGGATTGATTTGTGAGTAAACCTATGTGGACTGTATTTCATGGTGTAAATAATTTCACTATGAGAAATTAGATTAGGTTTTAATTTTCCGGTTGTGTGTGTTTGTGAATATTTTGTAAATTGCATTATCACTGTCCAGTTTGGACTGGTTTGTGCAAATGAAGTCATAACTCCATTCCCCATTGTGGAATCACCATGAAACCATGGGAAATGAGAGTAGAGACCTTGTATCATAATTCCATGCAAGCAGGGCCCTTGAAAATGCAAGGAAGCCATTTGAAGACCCATTCCTAGGCGAGACTGGACAGTGCCCGGTTAGGAATGGTTGCTGTTGCAGAAGTCTTGAAGAGCAAGGTTGGTTAGAGGAGAGTGCACCCTTTGGAGGAGGTGTAGAGGAGTGTGTGAAGAACCACTGGTGTGAAGGGGAAGTCACCACCAATCCAAACAAGGCGGATAAAACACAAAACCTTCACTGTGACCCAGGCAGACCAGAAAAACCCTCACAAAACCCTTAAAAACCCCAAAATTTGTCCTAAGCACTGTACGGCCACTTGGAGGCACAAAACCAAAGAAATCCTTGAGCCCTTTCCAAATGAATGGTAGTCCATTTTGGGAGTTTGGGTTGTTTGTGCATCGTTTGTGAGAGGGAGCCCTAGAAGACCGGTTAGGAGGCCTAATTGGTCCTAATCCTTGTAGCCCTATTTTGTGGCCAAAACACAAAATAGTGAAATCGGTAAGGGGTTAAAGGCCTGAAACCTCTTAGGGGCACATGACTGGGTGGAAAGACCATGAATGAGACCTGATATGACCTTGCTAAGACCTTGGAAGGTGTAGAACAAGCATAGCCCTTATTAGCCATAGTAAGGGGTTTTGAGTCTCATGAGTAGGTGAGACCTTAGGAGTAGAATTGCAACTCATTGGTGGGTGGAATTGGGCAAGGTTAGGAGATTCCTCAAGCAAGGGGATTCCTAGATACCCTAGGGTGTGTAGAGAACACTAGGTGATCCAAGGAAAGGATCCAAGAGCATAGACTAGGCTAGTCTATCCCAAGAACCATCCCATCAAATTGGTATCAGAGCAAGTTAAAGATTTGTTGGACTGTGTATGTCTCTATATACTGGTGAATCAGTAGGGGAGAGAAAAATGGTCACCAGTGCAGAGATGGCTAGAGAGGTAGAAGAGCAGAAGGAGAAGAATAGACTCCTTGAAGAAGCTATGAGTGAGATAAGGGATAAACTGTAGGAAGTGGTGGATCAGAGGACACAAGGACCTTGTGATGAAGAAACCAAGGGTAAAGGCAAAAAGACTATGGACATAGATGACATAATACCTGAACCAGATCCCTTGTTCAATGAAGAACCTTTTGTGAAGGCTATCAAGGCCTTAAATACCAAAGCTTTTGAAGGATTGCCACATTTCAATGGAAGAATGGACATAGACACTGTTATGGAATGGATTGAGGGCATGGAAAACCACTTTGAGTGTGAAGGAGTGACAGAGGCTCAAAAGGTTAAAGTTGCCAAATCAATATTAAGGGGAGCAACTTTGACATAGTGGAAGTACCTGCAAGAAGAGAGAGTTGGTATGGGGAAGCTACCTATTGCAAATTGGAAGGCCATGGTGAGTAAGATCAAAGAGAACTATTTACCAGAGGATTATGAAGTCCAACTTCATAAGAAGAGATAGGGTTTGAAGCAAAAAGACCTTGATGTGACCTCCTAAACTGAAGAATTCCAAAAACTTTGTCTTAGATCCAAAGTCCAAGAAGATGAATCTATTAAGGTGGCTAGGTATCTAAGTGGCTTAAAGTGGAACATTCAGGAGGAGATAAGCCTATGGACTCCTACTACTGTTCAAAAATGTCATCAGCTTGCTACCAAGGTATAAGAGAGGAACAAAAGGAAAGGAGAATCTAATAACAGGGGTAGAGGCAGAGGTAGAGAACAAGTGAATCACCGAGGTCGTTACCAAAGCAAGGCAAATGAGCAAAGGAACCAAGGAGAAGCCAAGTTAACTGAGCATGGCAGTGAAACCAATCTCAGAGGGGGCCATTCTAGAGGAATAGGTGCAAAAGGTGGTCCAAGTAGGGGTAGAGGTACCGATAGAGGTAACTCCTACTTTGCAACAATGAAGTGTTACAATTGTGGACAATTGGGACACCCGACATATAGACGCCCTGACAAGCCTACATCATCAAATAGTGGAAAGAGGGTTTCCTATGCTCACGAGGACTCTTCAAGCAGCAAGACACCAGATGTGGATTAGATTGAATTAGAAATTGGTGAGAATCTGATGTTCAATAGGATTTTAATGAGACAACCAGTTAAGGAGGAACCCAAACATAGGGGAGCATTATTTAGGGTGAGATGCAAAGTTCTTGGTAAAGTGTGCAAGGTGATAGTTGATTCAGGCTCAACTGACAACATCATATCAGAAGAAGCAGTTAGGAAGTTGAAACTCACAAGAATACCCCACACTAGCCCTTACAAGGTGACTTGGTTGAACAAAGGACAGAGTGTGCTAGTCAATGAACAAACTTGGGTAGATCTTTCTATTGGAGGATACAAGGATAAGATCCTTTGTGATGTGTTGCCTATGGATGCTTGTCATCTGCTACTAGGAAGACCTTGGCAATTTGATAGGAAGGTGATCTATGATGGAGAGGAGAACTCCATTTCCTTTAAGAAGGACAACAATACCTTCAAGATTCAGTCATTAACAGAGGATGTAGAGGGAACCTCAAGAACACCTAGTGTTTTATTGGCTACCGGCAAAGAGTTCTTAAAATTGATACGTGAGGAGGAGATAATGAAGTGTGCCATCTTTGTGAAGCCAAAGGAGGAAGAAGACAAGTTGCAAGCAGAAGTACCCAAGGAGGTGAAGCAAATGTTACAAGAGTATAAAGACATAGTGAGTGATGGAACACCTACAACACTCCCACCTAGAAGGTCTATAAGCTATCAAATAGACTTTGTTCCCGGTGCATCCTTACCTAACAAGGCTGCATATAAGCTAACACCTAATCAGAATAAGGAGGTGGCAAGGCAAGTGTAGGAGTTATTGGAACAAGGACTGATTAAGAAGAGCATCAGCCCATGTGCAGTCCTGGTAGTGCTAGCATCAAAGAAGGGAGGTAAGTGGAGACTTTGCACTGACTCAAGAGAAATCAATAGGATCACCATAAGGTATAGGTTTCCTATTCCTAGAATAGAGGATTTGATGGACTGTTTAGGAGGGGCTATGTATTTTACCAAGCCAGACCTTAAAAGTGGTTATCACCAGATAAGAATTAAGGAGGGTGATGAATGGAAGACTGCTTTCAAGACCACAAAGGGATTGTATGAATGGCTTGTGATGCCATTTGGACTCACCAATTCTCTGAGCACCTTCATGAGGTTGATGAATGAGGTGTTGAAAAACTTCACAGGTAGATTTGTGGTGGTGTACCTAGATGACATTCTCTTCTATAGCAGAACCAAAGAGGAGCACCTTGAGCATTTGAGGTTAGTCTTAGAGAGGTTGCATGAGGAGAAGTTATCCATCAACATAGAGAAGTGTGACTGCTTGAAGCAAGAGCTGGTCTACTTAGGATTTGTGGTGTCCAAGGGAACCTTGAAGATGGATCCAAGCAAAGTGGAGGCAATCTTGAATTGGCCTGCACCTAAAACAGGGACTGAAGTTAGAAGTTTCCATGGATTAGCTCAATTCTATAGGAAGTTTGTGAGTAATTTCAGTGGCATATGTGCACCAATCCTTGACACCATTAAAGGAGGCCTTAAAACTAAATTTAAATGGACTGAGCAGGCTGACAAGACATTTCAATTGTTGAAGCAGGAAGTAGCCACAAAACCTATCCTTCTCCTACCTACGTTTGATAAGCTATTCACATTGGAGTGTGATGCAAGTGGAATTGTATTAGGTGGTGTATTGAGTCAAGAGGGAAGACCTGTGGCATTCTTCAGTGAGAAGCTTAATGAAGCAAAGAAGAAGTACTCAACCTATGACCTAGAGTTGTATGCATTTGTGCAGTCTCTAAAGAAATGGAGGCATTACCTACTCCCAAAGGAATTTGTAGTGTTCACAGACAATCAAGCATTGAGTTACATTAACATTGATGAGAAGCTGAGCAATAGACATCTGAAATGGATCGAATACCTGCAATCCTTCACCTTCACCATCAAGCATAAGAAGGGGCAACTTAATAAGGTGGTAGATGCCTTAAGTAGGAAGTTGTTGACAGTTCAAGAACTACAGTAGAAAAGCATAGGAATAGAAGGTTTCAAAGACCTCTATGAAGGAGATGAAGACTTCTCATCAGCTTACAAGGTTTGCAAAGAGTTTGAGAACCATCTCCATGGTGAGTATACAAATTACACTCTCCACAATGGTCTCTTGTTCAAGGGTAATCAATTGTGTGTACCAAGAGGATCCATGAGGGAGAATCTCATCCAAGAGAAACATAATGGCAGTTTGAGTGGACACTTTCGGATTAATAAGACCCTAGACTTAGTACAGAGGTACTACTATTGGCCAAAGTTGCCAAGATATGTGAAAAGATATGTAGAACAATGTGGTGTATGCCAAAGAGCAAAAGGGGGATCACGCAATGCTGGTCTCTATCAACCATTACTGGTCCCAAACAAACCTTGGGAATGTATAAGCATGGACTTTGTAGTAGGACTTCCCAAGACTAAAACAGGTATGGACAACATCTATATGGTAGTAGATAGATTTTCCAAGATGAGTCATTTCATTCCATGTAAGACTACACATGATGCTAGCTATGTTGCACATCTCTTCTTCAATGGGATTGTTAGGATTCATGGACTCCCTTTAAGCATTTTTTTAGACAGGGACAACAAGTTCATGGGTCATTTTTGGCAAACATTATGGAGGAGACTAGGAACTAACTTGTCATTTAGCTCAGCTTACCATCCACAGACAGATGGTCAAATTGAAGTCATCAATAGAGTGTTAGGCAATTTGTTGAGGTGTCTAACTAAGGAGTATGGGAAGACATGGGATCTAGTCATTCCACAAGTAGAGTATGCATATAATGATAGTGTGAATAGGACCACTGGTAGAAGCCCTTTTGAGGTTGTCTATGGTAGACATCCAAGAGGAGTATGTGAGTTGAGAGACCTTGGTACTTTGGAGATGAAGAGTGGTCAAGCAGAGGACTTCACTCAAACCATCAAGGAAGTCCAAGAGCAAGTTAAGAAGGCCATCCTTGAATCCACTCAGAAACTGAAGGTCAAGATAGATGAGAAAAGGAGAGAAGTTCAGTTCAAGGTGGGTGACTATGTGATGGTCCATTTGAGCAAAGCTAGGATGCAAAGTGTAAGCCTACCAAACTGCAGATGAAGAGGGTAGGACCTTGTAAAATTCTGGCAAAATATGGTGAGAACACTTATAAGGTTGATTTACCTTTAGACTTAGCCATTTCACTAGTCTTCAATGTTGCTGATCTGGTAATGTACAAGGGAGAGATAGGAGGGCAGACTGAGAACCAAGCCAAGGTACTACAAGACTTGGATGTGAATACCTTACCTCAAGTGAAGAAGCCTATAGCAGAGGAGATCTTGGAGTCAAGGGTGAAGAAGTCTACTAGACACCAGGTCTACATGGAGCACTTAATGAAATGGGCAGAGCAACCAGTATCTGAAGCTACTTGGGTGGAGGAGAGCAAGTTCAAGACACTTGGAATACACCCGGCTCTCATCTCTTCTTCCTTTTCTTAGTTGTGTGCAGAGGGGGAGTATGGTGTAGGAGAACCCTTCCAAGCTCTCCCTCCTTCTTGTTTTATTTGTGTTATGCTTCTTATGAAGCCATTGTACATAAATAATGATCCATGGGCTCATAGGTCCTAGTTAGGGTTCTAGTGGAGATCTTAGGGGTCATAAGTCAAGATTGAGATTTTCTTGAAAATGGAGGGTATGTGTGTCTTTGTGGTGTTTAGGGGTCCTTCATAGAATGGTGGTGTCCTTAGGTTGGCCCAATGTGGGTCTAGGAGTCATGAAAAGCAACATTGAGAAAGTTGCTCAAAAGTTGCAAAAGTTGCATGACAAGCAACTTTTCTACCAGGAGGGCAAAACCCTTAGGTTGGCATGGAAAACCCTAAATTTGGCACACCGAATGAGGTATGGGTAGTATACGATGTTAAAAACCCTAAGTTAAAGGGTTGGATGTCAGAAATTGTATGACCCAAGGAAGAAAAGCTTGACTGTGATTGTTTTTGGGTTACCAGTTAGTTTGAATGAAGTTTGGAGCAAACTAATGGATTGATTTGCGAGTAAACCTATGTGGAATTTATTTCATGGTTTAAATACTTTCACTATGAGCAATTATATTATGTTTTAATTTGTCGGTTGTGTGTGTTTGTGAATATTTTGTAAATTGCATTGTCACTGTCCAATTTGGACTGGTTTGTGCAAATGAAGTCATAACTCCATTCCCCATTGTGGAATCACCATGAAACCATGGGGAATGAGAGTAGAGACCTTGTATCATAATTCCATGCAAGCAGTTCCCTTGAAAATGCAAGGAAGCCATTTGAAGACCCATTCCTAGGCGAGACTGGACAGTGCCCAGTTAGGAATGGTTGCTGTTGCAAAGGTCTTGAAGAGCAAGGTTGGTCAGAGGAGAGTGAACCCTTTGGAGGAGGTGTAGAGGAGTGTGTGAAGCACCACTGGTGTGAAGGGAAAGTCACCACCAATCCAAACAAGGTGGCTAAAACACAAAACCTTCACTGTGACCCAGGCAGACCAGAAAAACCCTCACAAAACCCTTAAAAACCCCAAAATTCGCCCTAGGAACTGTACGGCCACTTGGAGGCCCAAAACCAAAGAAATCCTTGAGCCCTTTCCAAATGAATGGTAGTCCATTTTGGGAGTTTGGGTTGTTTGTGCATCATTTGTGAGAGGGAGCCCTAGAAGACCGGTTAGGAGGCCTAATTGGTCCTAATCCTTGTAGCCCTATTTTATAGCCAAAACACAAAATAGTGAAATCAGTAAGGGGTTGAAGGCTTGAAACCTCTTGGGGGAACATGAATGGGTGGTGTAAAGCAGAAAAATCGAACCCTAGTTGTTCTCCCCTCCCCAACTCCAAGGAGAGAGAAGGGAGATTCACTAGGGTTGATGGTTTTCACTTAGGGGAGACTTTACATTCAAAAGAGGGGTTGAAACCCACAAGATCCAATCCCACGCAATGCAAGATTGGATTCTATATGAGTTTCAAGGGTTAAGACAGCAAGGCTACCCTCTTTTGTAAAGAATGTATATAGAATGATTAAGCTAGGAATACATAGAAAGTGAGAAAGATTCGCTTATAAACTGAGATAGGGATATAGGATGAAGCTGCGGACCTGGAATTAGCAGTAAAATGTCGAGACAGCGCTGTCCTGCAAATTTGAGCAAAAGTTGACAGGACGATGGCGCCCGACGTGCACACGGTCCTTCGAAAAATCCGCGAAACGAAGGGGGATCTGTTCGTCTCTACACAAGGATTCCAGATCTTCAATTTCAGCTGCGTACCTGCAACCTACACACAGAAAAGCGAAGATGATTGGGGGGTTAGGGATTAGGGGTTTGCCCTTAGGTCAAACCCCGGTTTTGGAATTAACCAAGAAATGAGAAATGCTGTAAATGTAAATGACTGTAATGTAAAACAAGTACTAGTACCTTGTTGTAAGGATGTTTGTATCCTTATATGCGAAGGTATAGATGTTGTTGTTTGTTGTATGTTGTATGTTGTAGCATGTGATCTCCTCTTCAATGGTTGAATCCTTGTCTTGAATGCAACACTTAGCCTTGAATGGAGACTTAGAATGATCAATTGCTTGAAGGAATGTTTGAATGCTTGAATGCTTGAATGCTTGAATGTTGTTTCCACCTTTTTCGCCTCTATCTCAATGAGAGAGGAAAATGTAGTTTATATACTTGCCAATTAGGGTTGATAGACTGATTTTCCCGACCTTAGGCCGACCAGGAAATGTTATTTTCCAATTTGCAAACAAAAAGACCCGAAGTCCCATAGGAGACCGGGCCCAAAATAGGGCCAGGGACCAGGGCGCTGGGCGCCATTGTCCTGGGGGACCAGGGCGCTGGGCGCCCTAGTCCTGAAGGACCAGGGCGCTGGGCGCCATGGTCCCACCTCCAGAGATAGTAGGGTGCAAGGAGGATCAGGCCAGGGTGCTGAAAAATGTAGTTATTGATGTCATGAACAAGTTTCGGGGTCTCCATTCAGGTTCCGTGTTGCATCGCCATCGTGAAGACCCAAATGCGATCGAAATTGCAAGTGTCGCAATTTTAGGACGCTACAGGTGGAAAGACCATGAATTAGACCTGATATGACCTTGCTAAGACCTTGGAAGGTGTAGAACAAGCATAGCCCTTATTAGCCATAGTAAGGGGTTTTGAGTCTCATGAGTAGGTGAGACCTTAGGAGGAGCATTGCAACTCATTGGTGGGTGGAATTGGGCAAGGTCAGGGGATTCCTCAAGCAAGGGGAGTCCTAGAGACCCTAGGGTGTGTAGAGAACACCAAGTGATCCAAGGAAAGGATCCAAGAGCATAGACTAGGCTAGTCTATCCCAAGAACCATCCCATCATTGACTATTTTCATGGTGATTCATAATAAGTGGTAAGTAGATGTCTCTAGCATCTCCATAATTCTATTACTTTTTAGATATAAGATCCATAGAGCTTGGCATAGGAAGGATTTATTTCATGAAATAGGTTCCATTATTTGATCCCATAGTTGGTAGTGTCTTGACAAATGTAATGTAGAATCCCAATGCAATAGAGGTTGAATACCTAGTGGATTGTAATGTGGTATAGTGAATTCAAGATTTTGGAATTATTGAGTTTTTATTTATCCCTTGCTATTTATGATTTTTTTGGTTATGGTTGTGGTGTTTGTAGGGAGACATTTACAAATTTATATCTATTTTCACTATTTTATGGTTTATGGATTTGTAATGGTAATTTAATGTTCTTTCATATTTTTGTATAGATACTTTATAATAGCCTATTATGTTGATTTGTTCTATTATGGATGTAATCTTTATATTATATTCATTTCATGGGAAATGTTTCTAATAGAATCCCTAATTAATTAATCTAGAGAAAGATAACACTAAAGAAAGAAATCTAATCATCGCCTTTATTTTTAATTAAAAAAATTGAGATAAAAGACCAATTAGGGAGAATTAAGACCTAATATTCTATCATGCAATGTAGGATACATTAATGATAGCAAATAACAACTAAATTAGTTAGAGATCTTGAATAAACGTTCTAATTAGAAGGTCCTTATCTTCAAACCCATCACTATATGAAGAAACTAATAAAGGATTTATGATCAAGTAAAATTCTATTTTCTATCACACTTTATGATAGTTTAAAAATAAAATAAAATAAAAATTCATCATTGTAACATATCGATTATGTGACTTAACTAGTTCCAATTCAAAAAGGTCACACAAGAATGTTTTGAATTAGTCTAAAGAATAGGTAATTGGGAGAGGGTAGAAACCCTTATATAACAACCAACTAAGCAAAAAGAGGATCTCACAAGCAGTGAGAAAATGAAAACTTAAAAAGAGAAAACCCTTTTTTGAAAGAGATTCTTTTGATTGGAGCATCAAATTGGCAGGAAAAAGGGTCATAACCCTACATTAGATTAAAAAATTTCAGATCAAAGGCATTTAGGTAAGAACCCCAAACTAGATTCCAAAGAAAGAAACTTGAGCCAAGACAAAAGTAGCTAAGGGAATAGACAACAAGCAACAGGTTTTGAAAGGCTCTCTAAAACCTTTTCCCTATAAGAATACCTTGAACAAAGAATGTCTCATATAAGGAGAGGGATCACCAAGATTTAAAAATAAATTAGGTTTAGCAAGCACCTAGAATCCATGAAACAATACAATCACCTAGCCATTCCCAAAAAACATTAAGCACAATGGAAAGTGTAGAGAAGGAATGAACTAGAACATGAATTACCAATGGATTTTGAAAGGCACCCTTAAACTTGTTAGTAGCATAAACCCCTACAAACACAACAATTGGGTACATAGGAGCAAGGAAAACCCCACAACCCATCTCAATAGGACCAGGATCACCATAATTGGCAGATGCTGCCATAATAGTATCTGCAAAACTAGCCTCTAATAGGATAATTGTAGCTACACCAACTGAAAAAATTCCTCTACTATTTATCTTGTGATGGACGTCCACAACCTATTCCAAAGCTCCCATTTTCGCACAAGCTAGAGAAGCATTTAGTTGAAAGCATCTGAACCTTTCAATTTAAATTCTTTTGTCCATACCCTGCAATCATACCATTCCATAAATTGACATTTCTTGGAGGAATTCAGTAAAACAATTCACGTACCTCATTCATGCTTCCACATTTTGCATAAATATCTATCAGACCATTTTCGACTGATAAAAACTCCCAGAGCATTTATGATTCTAAGATTACACTCAATAATAACCCTCCCTTTACCTTGGAACACATTCTCATTCCTTCTCTTCCAAAGAAACCAAATAATTTCAATAGACAATAAAATCCAAAAATAGTTAGACTTTTTACTTAGATTGCAGACATACCTGACAATAATTTCAAACCATGAAAATTTATCAACAATATTCCCACCTAAAATGTTATATCGATTGACAATCATGATTTTTCTCTTGATTAATATCTTCCATGGTTCATTCCCTTCTAAAGCTTTGACAATCCATTTGACTTCTAAGGCAATTCCTTGTTGCCTGAGGTCCTTGATCCCCAATCCACCTAAGTCCTTACTCAAGCAGCACCATTTCCATTTAACAACATGCATCCTTTTCTTACCTCTTCCATCTAACCAAAAAATTGCACCGAGGATAATGCTGTGGGTCTGACGGTTTGGCCGTCGGTGCATGAAAGCATTGAACGAGTTCTACTTTTAAAAATTACATAAAACATTTTTAATTTATTTGATTGAGTCTTATTTGAAAAAAAGATTATCAATGATGTTTCCTTTCTGCAAGAATTGGATCTAGGATCTTTCTATTAGATAATATGTAGCATCCAATGACTAAATCTTTTCTTTAAGATGCTTATTTTATTTAATCATCTAAGCTTGAATTATAATTTTTATCTATGCAGAAGCAGAAGAGTCATGTGCAATTAAATTTCGTAAAAGAAAGCAAGCAGGAATTATCTTGAATGACATGGAAACAAGCTCATCAACTGCCAAAAAGAGAGCAATTGGAGAAAAGCAAAGGAAAGTGTTAAAGGGTGATAAATACATAGAGAGTATGCAATACAAACAAACAATGTCTGGAGTGAGTGATGTGATGTCTCTAATTTATGTTAAGAGGGACTAACTAGTTTTGGAGTTCTTGGGAAACCTATTGGGCCACGCTTGGAGGAAATCAATGTGTTCATGCAAGGGCCACCTTTTTTCTATTATGAGAATGATGCTTTTGCACCGAAGGATATTCGGAAGACAATATCCAAATTTTTTTTATAGTGTGGAACCAAAGTTGGTGGACTCGAAGTACTTTTCAGCTTCCAGAAGACGAAGAGGTTATGTACACAATCTCCCAATAGAAGGGCAATTTCAAGCATTACCTCTCCCCCCCATGACTATTTAGGAAGCACTTCCTCAGACAAAGGACTATTGGCCTCCATGGGATCAAAGAAAATAATTGAATTGCATAGACTATAGACGATGTGGTGGTGTCCTTCGTGAAGAACTCTGTACTATAATTGAAAATTCACGAGGGAAACTGCAAGATAGTGAACAAAAATACATTCTTCAAATGTGCAAAGAATGGAACTTGGTTTGGGTGAGGCCAGGTTAGGTGGCTCCTCTAGAGGTTGACGAGATAGAAATTATATTAGGATTTGAAAAAGATCACACTCGTGGAACTTCTTGTGTGACTGATCGATTGCACTATTTGGGTAATGAATTCCAAATAGATACAGTTGCATACCATTTATCTATCATGAAAGCATTTTATTCTGATGGCATTAAAGTTATTTCTCTATTTTTTGGTATTGGTGGAGCAGAGGTTGCTTTGCATCAACCTGGGATACATTTAAGTTGTGTTGTATCTGCAGAAATATGTGAAAAGAACATGCTTGTCCTTAATAGTTGGTGGACAAAAACCCAACAGACAGGTAGGTTGATTCAGAGGGAAGATGTCCAAGATTATAATACAGAAGTATTAAAGTTTTTTATTAAAGTTTTTGAAGTTGTCTTGAACTAGAGTTGCCATTGCTGCATTTGAACTCTTTTAACACTTCAAACTTTGCCTTATGTGATTTACCTGCTTACTCTGTTGTAGAGGATGCCAATCTCAATCCCTTAATGCCATTATCTTCTCTTCAGTGTTGTTGACTGGAAGACTACCACAAACTGAATTAGAGAAGGAGGAAAAATTTTCTTTACTAGATTTTTAATGCATGTCAAATTCCTTCCTAAGGAAAATGGTTTACCAGAGCTCAGGTTGCCAGCAACTCTCCACATTTTCTGCAACTTGCCATTGTTGCTTCTCAAGGAGAGGCAAATGACCTAGGAGGATCTGAAACTTTGATGGATTTCAATGAAATGGTAGTAATTCACTACATATATTTCTTCATCACTACCTTTAGCACATTGCCTAAGACAATGACAATGTTGCTAAAGGTAGTGGTGAAGAAATATATGTAGTGAAGTACTACCATTTCATTGAAATCCATCAAAGTGTTAGATCCTCCTAGGTCATTTGCCTCTCCTTGAGAAGCAACAATGGCAAGTTGCAGAAAATGTGGAGAGTTGCTGGCAACTTGAGCTTTGGTAAACCATTTTCCTTAGGAAGGAATTTGACATGCATTAAAAATCTAGTAAAGAAAAATTATCCTCCTTCTCTCATTTAGTCTGTGGTAGTCTTCCAGTCAATGACACTAAAGAGAAGATAATGGCATTAAGGGATTGAGATTGTCATCCTCTACACCAGAGTAAGAAGGTAAATCACGTAAGGCAAAGTTTGAAGTGTTAAAAGAGTTCAAATGCAACAATGGCAACTCAAGTTCGAGATGGCTTTAAAAAATCTAATAAAAAACTCCAATACTTCTGTATTCAAATCTTGGACATCTTCACTCCGAATCAACCTACCTGTCTGTTGGGTTTTTGTCCACCAACTATTAAGGTCAAGCCCATTTTTTTCACATATTTCCGTAGGTACAACACAACTTAAATGTATCCCAGGTCGATGCAAATCATTCTCTGCTCCACCAATACTAGAAAATAGAGAAAGAACTTTAATGCCATCAAGATAAAATGCTTTCAAGACAGATAAATGGTATGTAACTGTATCTATTTGGAATGCATTACCCAAATAGTGCAATCGATCAGTCGCACAAGAAGTTCCACGAGTGTGATCTTTTTCAAATCCTAATATAATTTCTATCTCGTCAACCTCTAGAGGAGCCCTCTGACTTGGCCCCACCCAAACCAAGTTCCATTCTTCACACTTTTCAAGAATGTATTTCTGTTCACTATCTTGAAGTTTCCCTCATGAATTTTCAATTATAGTACAGAGTTCTTCATGAAGGACACCACCACATCATCTAGAGTCTATGTAATTCATTTTTTTTCTTTGATCCCATGGAGGCCAATAGTCCTTTGTCTGAGGAAGTGCTTCCTGAATAGTCATGGGGGGGAGAGGTAATGCTTGAACTTGCCCTTCTATTGGGAGATTGTGTACATAACCTCTTCGTCTTCTGGAAGCTGAAAAGTACGTCGAGTCCACCAACTTTGGTTCCACACTATAGAAATTTTTAGATATTGTCTTCCAAATATCCTTCGGTGCAAAAACATCATTCTCATAATAGAAAAAAGGTGGCCCTTGCATGAACACATTGATTTCCTCCAAGCGTGGCCCAATAGGTTTCCCAGGAACTCCAAAACGAGTTAGTCCATCCGAACATAAATTAGAGATGTCACATAAGACACTCCAGAGATTGTTTGTTTGTATTTCATACTCTCTATGTATTTATCACCCTTTAACACTTTCCTCTACTTTTCTCCAATTTCTCTCTTCTGGGTAGCTGATGAGCTTGTTTCCATTTCATTCAAGATAATGCCTACTTGCTTTCTTTTATGAAATTTACTTGCATATGACTCTTCAGCTTGTATCTTATGCTTTTGCACAAATATAAATTATAATTCAATCTCAGATGATTAAATAAAATAAGCATCTGTAAAGAAAAGATTTAGTCATTGGATGTTACATATTATATGACAGAAAGATCCTAGATCCAATTCTTGGAGAAAGGAAACATCATTGATAATGTTTTTTTCAAATAAGACTAAATCAAATAAATTAAAAATGTTTTATGTAATTTTTAAAAGTAGAACTCGTTCAATGCTTTCATGCACCGACGACCAAGCCGTCGGACCCACAACATCTGATCCCATCAGAATTTCACCGAAAACTAAAGAAACATCCGACAAGGATGTTTTATGTCTGACGTCACTTCTTTGTCGGACGGTCGTCGATGCATGGTAATGGGGAAGCATCGGAATTCTGACCATAATCTAACGACATTTTTGGTCGAAAGAGAAAACATAGCAGTTGTCGGAAGAGTTCATGGTGTTGTCAGAATTCCGACGCTCAATGGCATCGTCGAGAAGTCCGATGATGAGTTTTCAATGGTTACATTTGTCGGCAATCCGACATGTTGTAGTCAGACTTGCGACGAAGGGCCGTCAGAAATTATCCCCGAATGTACTAGTGCCACATTAGACAATCAATTTGATAGCTTTCAACAATGGATGTCCCAAGAATACTCTAATAGTGAAGCTCTTCCATTAATTGAAGGTATTAAATGCATGCTTCAAAGTGATAAGAATGGAATTGATATATTGTGTGTTATTGTACATGTTGTTGATTCTAATGTCATGCCTATCAAGAGTTGTGCCAAAACCCTAGGTTACTCACAATCATTCAACTCCTTTGACTACTCCTATGACTAGTATTCCTACTTTCACATCTAACATCAAGAATACTTCAACTCAAAATGCCATTCCTACAACCATTGGTCATGGGTGAAATCCCTCTTTTTCATTTAAACCTCCATCTTTACCTATGTCTTCCATGAGTGTTCCTATTATTCCTCAACCAATCAGTGTGACACAACGGGGAAATTCCTTCAACAACTTTATTCATCCTTTAAGTGTCCCTTTTCCTACCCAATAATCACCAATGCCTACTTATCACCATGTCACACCACCTTATTCTCAGTCCATGCCTTCTTTCAATAACATCACACCACCTTCTCAATCACCTATGTCTAACATCAATTCTTCCACCAAAATGACAATCAACAATCTTGCTCAAATCGTGTCTTCCTTACAATAACAAATTGCTTCCATGAGTCAATCCAAGTTTAGTGTGCCCACCTTTGATGTTGCGAGCCCACTTTCTCTTGATATTGTTAAAGTCGTGCCACCTAAACATGTGGAGATCTCTCAATTATAACTTTATAATGGAAAAGGTGATCCTCTTACATATGTTAAAACATTCCAAACCTTGTGTATTGATTTTGCTTATGATCAATGATTGCTTGGAAAACTGTTTACAAGAACACTAAGAGATAAGGCCTTATAATGGTATTGCTCTCTTCCTTCTTATTCTATCACTTCTTTTCAACAATTGGCAAATGCTTTCATTGAACAATTTCATAACAACATTGGTCCTGAAATCACTTTGACTGATTTAATGCATTGTAAACAAGGTGTTAGAGAAAAAGTGACTGATTTCATTGGTAGATATAAGCATTTGTGTACTCAAATTTATTTTCATATGCTTGATAATGATATTCAAAAGAATTTTCATTTCAATTTACAAAAAGATATCAGGGAAAAGCTTCTTTTGTCTGAGTTTACTTCCTTTCCGCAGTTGTGCGCAACACTCCACAATTATCAACTGGCTGTGAGTCAAATGGAGCAATCCACTCCTATGGCTCCGAGTGATAAGGGGGAGAATGTTCAACAACCATTTGTGATGTTAAAACCAACAAAAAGCTTCATCAAGTTCAATGATCCAATCAACAACAACCATGTGAATGCTACAATAGTGTGCCTTCTATTTCTAAATTTTTCCAAAGAGAAAGACAGTTTACTCCTTTGAATGAATCTCTACATAGTATTATGTCTCAGTTGTTGCACAAAAATGCTATCAAACTTCCTCCTATAAAACAAATTTATCCTTCCAAACTTGCATCTCCTTATTTTAATAACAATTCCTTTTGCCAATTTCATCGTCAACTTGGTCATGATACTGAGAAATGTTTTGCATTGAAAAATAAGGTTCAAGACTTGATTTATAATAACACTATATTTGTGGCAGGTGTGAATGATAAAGGGAATAAATCAGTTGCTCCTCCTAATCAAAATTTTAATATTTTCACTGATCCCTTGCCATCTCATACCTCTAATGTTATTGAGATTGTGTCTAATTCTCTCTTCTGAAGAATTCACCTCTATGGATCCAAACTTGGTTAAATTTGGAAGAAAAATAGGATATGCCTAAGGATCCTTGTATTACATTTGATCCCAGCTTGAGCATTAGAGCTCTTGATGGCCCTTTATACATAGTGGCGATGGTTAAGAATATCCCTTGCCGTGGTACCCTAATTGATCCTTCTTGCATGGTTAATGTCATAACTGAAAAGTATCTTTTCACTTTATGATTGCATAAACCACTATGTGATTCTTCTAATGTGGTTGTGAAGATATTTGATGGCTTCTCTTGTCCTAACATTGGTTCTATCACCCTTCTTGTTGAGGTTCATACTAAATCCTTGGATGTTGACTTTGTTATCATACCTTCTTCTGAGCAATTTTGTGTGAAGTTGGGCTATGCTTGGCTATCTTCCATGAAGGCTATTGCTTCTCCAATATACAAGTGTCTTAAATTTCCTCACAATGGAGAAATCATAACTGTGAACCATTGCTTATTTCATTCATTCGAAAGAAGCCCCGGTGTTCCTATTGATCTCTTTTGGCCTAAGCAATTTCAATCTCTTCCATCAAGGAGGGATGCTCTTTTTCAATCTTATAAAAAATGAAAGAAAAATATTATTTTATCCTTAAGACAACCTAGATAGCCAGCACCTGACGTTCCTATTATTCTTCAAGATGAGGTTCTTCCCCTCTCAGATAGAACTAATCTTCCTCCTAAGGAAGATCGTCCACCTATCCCTATGGATGTGACTTTACCTTCTCTTAATGAGAACAACAATATTCCTCCTAAGGTTAGACCTATAGCTTCTCCTCATGATGGACTTGGTCTCCTTCCTACTCCTAATATTCCTCCTTTCTATGGTGTCATTCCACCTCCTTCCTCTTATCGAGAGAAGAGGCCCGCTTCTCCTATTGTTCAACCAAAAATACCTCAACCTAAACCTTCAACTATCAAGGAAAGAAACACTCCTAATTTTTCAAGTGTTCTTCCTCCTTCTCAGCCTTCCACTAAGACTCGATAGAATTATTGTGCGGGAGAACGCCGACAAAGACGTTGTGTTCAAGCTTATGAAGCTATCCCTCAAAATACTCAAACTCATCAGACTTCGACAGTTGACATGATTCCCTTCTCTCCTAAGAAAGATGTTCAACCAACATCTCCAAATCATAAGTTGCATAAAACATGTGATGGTTTTACTCCTATTTGTGTTCTTGCTCCTCTTTCTCTAAACTTTGATTAAGAAATGGGTGAAAATGTTATTCATAATGGCAATACAACTCCTAATGCTTCTGACAGTTTGTATGAGTATGTTGATGTGGACAAGCATTTATCGGGTGAGTTATCACAAACCCTAATCCTAGCTCCTAGAATCCAACAAAGTGACTTATAACATGAGCATAGTAATTGTTTGGATCTTGTGATAGCTCCATCTACTATGCTCAATATCACTCCTCCAGCATGTTGCTTGCCTTCCCGAAATAGTGATCAATAAGATCAGGAGGCGGATGTCGTGCTAGATTAGCAATATTAGCATTGCATATCTTTCTCCTTGTCATTTCTTTCTCTTTTGTGACCATTCTTCTATGTGTATCCCTGTTCTTATATTGTTCCCTTAATGTCTACTTGGGGATGATGCAAAGCATTGATATCTTCTCTTGGTCTCTTTCATGTTGACGAAAAAGGCATCTTCTCTTCCCTTTCTTCTAAGGTGGTGTCCTTCTTTGGGGAATGAAGATTATTATATGCATATACATACATGATACACATGAGTTATCATGCAACATACTGATCCCGAGGAAAGTGACACTACCTCATGTTTTGTGTTCATTATCCTTGGGTTTATTCCTCAATTGGGGGCTAAATCCTTGCGATAATGTGCTCCCTCTCCTCTCTCTCTCTTGAGTGTATCCTACTTTAAATCAATCGCTCCCGATAAGGCACATGCAATCACTTTAACGTGGAAGCATACACTCCGCTCATACTTTCCTTCTTGTGATACTTAGAATTACTTAGTGAGCTTTGTTTTGCTTTGTAATCTTTTGTATCCTGGCTTTCATGACTCATAGTAAAGGAAAATTTTCTACTTGCAGTCATAGTTCTCCCCTTCTTGATCTTCCCTTTTACTTTGTCAATCGAAGTCGTAAGATCCTATGTCCACTGGGGGCTTGGCACATCTTGCCTCCTTGACATGGTAAAAGTCTTTCAATTTTGTTTTCTTGTACTTTACTGACAGTATTGGTGTACGCTTATACTCCCGCTAAAGCGGGGGCTAAATGTAGTGTCATAAAATTGTGACACTAGCAATTTTTGACTGCATTAGGGTCCTCACGCATGCAAATTTGAATCTTCTAGCCTGTTCGGAGATCGAAGATTGCTCAGCTTGTTGAAACAACTTCTTCTTTGGCCTCTGCATCACCTCATCTGTACTCTACCCTGGAGAAAGGGGTAGAACAAGGGCATGGCGGTTGTGTCCTCCTAGGATAGGGGCATGACTCCCCTCTCCCTACCCCATTTTGGGGCAGGACCCTTCTTAGGGTTGCATTGTTGGTTGTTCCTTAGGTGGGAAACTCTCCCAATGTCGACCTGTGACAAAATTCAAATCCACTAACATATATTTAAGGGGCATTCTTCCTCTCATTTGCATAAGTGGGAAATCTGATAAATTGAAGTTGGAGAGATTCAAGTGTGCACAAGCGATCAAATATTCAAGCATTCTTTTCCAGCATTGAGCATTCTCAAGTCTCCCTTCAAGGCTAGGTGTTGCATTCAAGTCAAGAATTCAACCATTTAAGAGGAGATTGATTTCAACATTCAATTCCACACAAGAATTTCTATTGAAATTGCTACTACAACCTCCCTTGAGGTGATTTACAATTCATTCTTTCATTTATATCTACTTGCAAGTGTTAGTTCTGATACTTAATGTAAAGTACAGATGCCAATAGCTAACAAGATGAGAGGGGGGGGGGTGAATCATACAAACTTAAACTTCCATAAAATCAATAGATTCAACCTCGGTAACTTATAATTCAGCAACTTAACCAAAAACTGTTAAACATGCAAACTTATGAACACATAATCATAATAACACTCATAACACTGGATTTAATGTGGAAAACCAAATAGGGGAAAACCACTATGGGATTTCGGACCCACTAAGAAATATACTCTTCTAGAGTATTCTCGGTTAAAAGAAAATCCTGTTAAATATTACAAACACATTGCTATATGTGACCCGGTTAAGGGATTTCCCTCAGATTTGTTAGGATCTTCACGTTGTTAGAAGTGACCTTGTCAAAGGATTTCAAACACTCACTTAGAATGTTACCTTGCTAGATGGTTTACATATAAGACTGTTAAGTCCACTCGGTTAAAAGATTTTCTGTCACTTACAAAATAACAGTAATAAAAATCTATCTGCAACTTCACATCTAAAATGCTAAAGCAAATTCTTATTTGCTCAAAACAATCTAGTCATAGGACTTTATCTTGTCCCTTTGTTGGGCTCTCTACTTTGTTATTCAAACAGGTCTTCAAGCTTCTATGCTTGGTAATCACTATGTAGCATCCCTATGCATACACTTGCCCGCATGCATTGTTTATTAACAATTTCTTATTTATAAACAATTGCTAACCGCTGAATCTCCTTGATCACATTTCCCATGATCAATCTTAGCCATCAGATCTTCAAACTTGACCAGGTTCAATGTATCCTTCGATCTAAAAATGTTTTACCTTGCCTCAGGACTTGCATTCCCTTCTTGGAACTTGCACAAGGTTATTGCGGTTCAATCTGCACTGTAGATCTTCCTGCCGATTTTCCGTCACCATAGATCTTTAACAAACTTCATTCACGACATACCAATCATTTATACATTTCTAGCTAATTATTGTCCTTCATTAAATAATTCTTTTATCCATCCCATGCACACTGTCATAACTCAATTGCAACTCAGTAAATATTAAAGTTTACTCAGTAGACATTTCACCTTCATTAACTGATATCAATAACCTTAGGGTTTACCAACTAGGTTCCTTGCCCGGTGACAAAGTATAGTATAAACCTTACAATAAACAATATATGTAGAATATCAAAACAATCTAAACATCATGATCTCGTCATTGTCTAACTCAGTAATAGTTGCCCATTCAATAACTTGTTCCTCCCTTTATTCATCACATTCTTTCTGTGTCTTTTATCGACATCTTAATTCTCTTCTAATCAATCTTCTCAAGATATGGCAACATCATACTGAATCAGATAATCAATCTCTTGACATCAATGACAAAATAATGCTATAAAGATAGTTATCATGCTTCTTCAGTTGTATCAATAATCTTCAACAACCTTCTCAATACCCTTATTGAATATCAACAATCTCCTGATATTGAAATGCCAACAATCTTTCTTACTGTATTGCCAACAATCTCCTCCTTTGGCATTGATGGTAAAACCAATAATTAAATGGTAATACCAACAAGATATTCAAATTGATTCAGATTCAGATTGTTGTTAGACTTCTCCTGTTATCCTTGAGCTGTTAAAATCTTCTGAAGTCTTCTCCATTTTTCATTAAGCTACTGAGCTGTTGACTTGCATTTAGTCTTCTCCGTTTTTGCAATCTTCTCCCCCTATCATTAGTCTTCTGTTATTTCCATCATTCAGGGCTTTACCATTCAGTCAACCATTTAGTCTTCCAGCCAAACCATTTATAGTCTTGTCCCCCTTTGACAACAATGCCAAAAAGTAAAAAGAACTAAATCATGACTTCTTCTTTTGTGAAGTGATTTGCCTTGTTGTGTATCATCTCAATCTCGGTCAGAGCAACTTGTCTCTAGTCATAATTTCCTGCACGACTTTAGAAAACCTTCTAAAGTGTGTAAATCAGCATCAATCCACACATAATATTCTATAGATTCAATGAATTGATGCTTTCACCGAACTTGGTCAGTGAGTAGAAGATAGGGGTAGGACCCCTAACTTGCTTTTGAGATTCTCAAAAGTGTCCCTTGGCAATGGATTTGTGAAGATATCTGCTAATTGCTCCTTTGAATTGATATATTCCAACACAACTTTCTTCTCTTGAACTTCTTCTCTAAGATAATGATACTTTATAGATATATGCTTTGTCTTAGAGTGCATCACTGGATTCTTTGAAATGTTAATGGCACTAGTATTATCATAGAATATAGTTACTGGCTCGGTAAATTTCTCATTTATACCTTCCAACAGTTGTTTGATCCATGCTATATTGGTACAATTCAATGCTGCAACAACATATTCAGCTTCTGCTGTTGACTGTGAGATACATCCTTGTTTCTTGCTAGGCCAACTCATTAGTCTTTCTCTAAAAAAGAAAGCTCCACCACTTGTGCTTTTCCTGTCATCTATGTTGCCTGCCCAATCAACATGAGTATAAACTTTTAAATCAAAATTATTCCTCTTTTCATATACTAAGCCATAATCTTCAGTGCCTCTCAGGTATCTAAAAATTCTCTTGATTGCTGTCATATGAGTTTCCTTAGGATCTGCAAAGAATTTTGCTACAATACCTACTGCATGTGCTATATCTAGTCTACTATGCACAACATATTGCAATTTTCCAATCATAGATCGGTAAAGTGTCTCATCAACAGATGCAGATTCATCATTCTTTGATAATTTACAGTTAGTAGTCATAGGAGTACTTACTAGTTTAGATTCCTCCATTTCAAATTTCTTCAAGATTTCCTTTATGTATTTGGATTGAGTAATGAAAATCTCATCTTTCATTTGCAATATCTGTAAACCTATAAAATACTTTATCCCACTAATTAGTGACATCTCAAATTCTTTGCACATTTCATTTCCAAAATTCTTGCATAAGGAGTCATTACCACAAAATATAATGTCATCAAAAAATATGGCTGAGATCAGGATTCCATTATCCTCATCTTTCTTCATGTACATATTGTTGTTTTCACTTGTCCTTATAAAACCAATCTTGATTAAATAAGAGTGCAATCTTTCATACCATGCTCTAGGTGCTTGTTTCAGACCATATAAGGGTTTGTTCAGTTTGCATACCTGATCTTTACTCCTGTCTTCAACAAATCCTTCAGGTTGTTCAATGAAAACTTCTTCTTCTAGTATACCATTCAAAAATGTAGATTTGACATCCTTTTGATATACCTTGAAATTTTTGAAAGCAGCATATGCCAACAATGTTCTTACTCCCTCAAGTCTAGCCACAGGTGCAAAAGTCTCACCATAATCTATTCCTTCTTCTTGAGCATAACCTTTGCAAACTAGTCTTGCTTTGTTGTGAATGACTTCACCTTTTTCATTTAGCTTGTTTCTAAAAATCCATTTAGTACCGATTACATTTTTGTCCTTTGGTCTTGGGATTAGTGTCCATGTGTCATTCTTCTTGATTTGATCAATTTCTTCTGTCATAGCATTTACCCAATCTTCACTGTTAAATGCCTCTTTCACTATTCTTGGTTCAAATTCAGATATTAGACATGTGTTCTGTCTCAGTTTGTTCCTTGTCATCACTGGATCATCCTTATCTCCTATAATCTGACTTGATGCGTGATGTCTTCTAACATACTTGCCTAATATAGGCTCGGTAGGTTCTGTATGACCTTCTTCATCACTCGATAACTGGACATTATCTTTATTTTCTTCAACAGCTTTCTCGGTAGGACTTCTCAATTGAACATAAACAAATTCTTCATAATCTTCTAGTTATTTGGAATTTTCTTCATCATTTCTTTCTGCAAATTCATCAATTTTCACATTTGCACTTTCCACTATTTTGTTAGATGATTTGATCAAACATTTAAATGCTTTACTTCTAGAAGAATAACCAAGAAATGTTCCTTCTTCACTTTTCTGATCAAATTTTCCATTTCTGTCATCTTTGTGAACATAGCATCTACTTCCAAATATTTTAAAATAACTTACATTAGGTTTCTTGTCATACCAGATCTCATATGGTGTCTTCATAGTTCCTTTCTTCAGTTGAACTCGGTTCAGGGTGTAAACTGCAGTGCTGATTGCTTCTCTCCAAAATGTTTGAGGTACCCTCTTTTCTATCATCAAGGTTCTTGCACAATCCACAATTGATCTGTTTCTTCTTTCAGCTATCCAATTTTGCTGAGGTGTTCTCGGTGCAGATACTTGCCTCTTTATACCATGATCATTGTAGTATAAGTTAAATTCATCAGAAGTGAATTCTCCTCCTCTATAAGATCTAAGACATTTCAGTTGTCTTCCTATTTCATTTTCAACTCTTTCCTTGTACCATTTGAACATTTGAAAAGCTTCTAATTTTTTTTTTAAAAACACAACTGACATCATCCTTGAGTAATCATCCACAAATAATATGAAATATTTATCACCATAATAACTTTGAACTTTCATAGGACCACAAAGATCAGTGTGTACTAGATCTAAAATTCCTTTAGAAGTGTAGGACTTACTTGTAAAGCTTGATCTTGTCATCTTACCCATCTGGCATCCTTGGCACATAGCATTCTCAGGTTTTTCAAGACTCGGTAGACCTCTTACTCGGTGCTTCTTACTTATTTTGATCAGATTATCAAAATTTACATGACAAAACCTTTTATGCCATAACCAGGTATCATCTATCTTAGCATAAAGACACTTGTTCCGAGTTGAGTCAAGATGAAATGTATTACCTTTTGTTTGTGTCCCGGTAGCAACTAACTTATGCTTGTCATGAACTTTGACAATTCCTTTCTAAAATTATGTTTGGTATCCTGTATTGTTTAGCTGTGCTACACTCAACAAATTGTATTTCAAGCCTTCAACCCAGTATACATCATCACATTTAGCATTGTCAAGAAGTGTTATATATCCTTTACCTTTCACTGGACATGGTGCATCATTACCAAATCTTACATTGCCTCCATCATAGTCTTCTAATTTAACAAACTTGTGTTTATCAGCTGTCATATGATGTGAGCATCCACTGTCTATAATCTAGGAATCATTATTATTTATGTGAGATATTAGAGCTTTTTCTTCATACCTTTCCTCATCAAATCCATTTTTAATAGCCACATAAACAACTTCCTCAGTATCAGTTTCATTAGATTTGTCATCGTTGGATTCCTCATCTGCTACTAGACATGTCTTTCTATCTCTCATTCTGAAGTCATGGTGTCCTCTGTATTGGTTGTCTTTCTGCATGTTATCTCGGTATTCTCTCTTTTCACTAGATTCTTTGTCAGGGCAGTTAGAAGCCATATGTCCTATTTTATCACAATTGAAACATTTTAAAGGTAGCTTTCCTTTATACTTACCTTTTCTTCTCGGTAACCTTCTGGCTAATAATGCTTCAAATTCTTCTTGCTTCTTGATTTCCTCATACAGTTTGTGCACTTTTTCCATGTTCTTGCGAAATCTTTCACTTGCTCCACTTTGATCTCCTTCAGAGTACTTACTCATTCTATCATTGTAATCATCAGATTCACCAATATGAAAAGAACCGAATGCAGATTCAACTTTATTTACCGAAGACCCACTGTTATCAAAATTACTTGACTCAAATGCATGTAGCTTACCAATAGTAGCATCCAAAGAAACTGGCATGTCAGGTACAAACCTCAATTCATTGATTGCAGAGACTCGAATAGCATAAGCTGGTAGAAGGGTTCTCAACAACTTGTTATATCCTTTTCTTGAATAGTTCCACCTCCTCCTTTAATTTAATTGACAATCTCCTTTAGTCTTGTACTGTATTGGGTTATGTTCTCACCTTCATTCATTTTCATGGATTCAAGTTGTCCTCTTAGACTATCTACTTTTGCTCTTTGAACATGTTCATCACCTCCATACATAGATATGAGCTTAGTCCACATTGCTTTTGCATCATTGTAGCCTTCTAGATCATTAAACTCTAAGTCAGTCAATGCTGATGTTATTTCAATCATAGCTTGAATATGTTCGTGCTTTGCTTTAATCTCTTCCAAGGTCATAGGGTTGGAGCTCGGTGCAATGTAATCATTCTCCAGATAATATGTTGCATATTCTCCAATTCCTGATCTTCACCTTGTTAGAAGTGACCTTGTTAAAGGATTTCAAACACTCACTTAGAATGTTACCTTGCTAGAGGGTTTACATATAAGACTGTTAAGTCCACTCGGTTAAAAGATTTTCTGTCACTTACAAAATAACAGTAATAAAATCTATCTGCAACTTCACATTTAAAATGCTAAAGCAGATTCTTATTTGCTCAAAACAATCTAGTCATAGGAGTTTATCTTGTCCCTCTGCTGGGCTCTCTACTCTGTTATTCAAATAGGTCTTCAAGCTTCTATGCTCGGTAATAACTATGTAGCATCCCTGTGCATACACTTGCCCGCATGCATTGTTTATTAACAATTTCTTATTTATAAACAATTGCTAACTGCTGAATTTCCTTGATCACATTTCCCATTATCAATCTTAGCCATCAGATCTTCAAACTTGACCAGGTTCAATGTATCCTTCGATCTGAAAACATTTTACCTTGCCTCGGGACTTGCATTCCCTTCTTGGAACTTGCACAAGGTTATTGCGGTTCAATCTGCGCTGTAGATCTTCTTGCCAATTTTCCTTCGCCATAGATCTTTAACAAACTTCATTCACGACATACCAATCATTTATACATTTCTAGCTAATCATTGTCCTTCATTAAATAATACTTTTATCCATCCCATGCGCACTATCATAACTCAGTCGCAGCTCGATAAATATTAAACTTTACTCGGTAGACATTTCGCCTTCATTAACCGATATCGATAACCTTAGGGTTTACTGACTGGGTTCCTTAGGGTTTATCGACTAGGTTCCTTGCTCAGTGACAAAGTATAGTATAAACCTTACAATAAACAATATATGTAGAATATCAAAACAATCTAAACATCATGATCTCATCATTGTCTAACTCGGTAATAGTTTCCCATTGAATAACTTATTCCTCCCTTTATTTATCACATTCTTTCTGTGTCTTTTACCGACATCTTAATTCTCTTCTAATCAATCTTCTCAAGATATGGAAACATCATACTGAATCAGATAATCAATCTCTTGACATCAATGACAAAATAATGTTATAAAGATAGTTATCATCCTTCTTCAGTTGTATCAATAATCTTCAACAACCTTCTCAATATCCTTATTGAGTATCAACAATCTCATGATATTGAAATGCCAACAATCTTTCTTATTGTATTGCCAACAACAAGTACTTTCTTTCATTACTTGGTTAATTCCAAAACTTGGGTTTGACCTAAAGGCAAACCCCCAATCCCAACCCATTTCCCTCTCTTTTCTGTGTGTAGGTTGCAGGTGCGCAACTATACTTTCATAGTCAGGCTTCATTTGCAGAGGCGAAAAAACCCTTTTCGTTTCGTAGATTTTTGGAAGGACCGTGTACGTTCCCACCACAACCGTGGCAAATTTTCCTCAAATTCTCAGGGCAACTTTGTCTCGACATTTTACTACTAGATCCAAGTGCACAGCTTCATCCCATATTTGGATCTCAAGTTATAATCATTTCTTTGTCACGTTTGCACTACTTAATTCAATCAATTCCTTTCCATTTCAAACAAGGAAGAGGGGATAAACTTAGCATTCCCAATTCATTCAGAATTCAGTCTACCATATTCAGGTGGAGTGATTGAATCTAGTGAATTATCCTCTCCTCTTTCTAATGTAACATGGGTAAAAAGTGCTTGAATGGTAATCGATAGCGAATCTCTCATCTCTCTTTGAGGGAAAAGGTAGTTTCCTTCTTGATTTATCACTCACCATTTTCCCACCATTACAGATTCATGTATATTTCTATTCTTGCAATGGTTTCATATTGGATAGATCTTGTTCATGTTTGTATTAAGTGTTACTTGGAAAGATGTGGGAGAATGAGCCTTGTAGTAGATGTCGATGTGATAATGAAACTTAGATGGTAGAAGGAACATAATTAATGATCATGACATAAATAATATCATTGTTAAATGTGGTTTTCACTCATGTTAGTGCATTGAAATGTTAGGTATACTTGCATAGCATATGAATGGTTAATTGGTAATGGCATTAGGACCTTGCATTAAGCATATAGGATGCATTAAGGTTTAAGAATCATATTAGGTGTAAGAATCTCATAAATGAAATGTATGTGTTAAAAGGAATGTATTCCATGCTATGCATTTAGTGAAAGATAAGCATGCTGGTTGCATAATAAACTTAGGGATATGGATGGTTAAGGAATTGTAGGAGCATTTGGAATTGGAGCTCAAAATGAACCTTAGTTATGAGATTGATCTTGCATCGATATCATTCAGTTTAAGGAATTAAAGGATTGCATATCATAAGGAAGGAAAACATTTAGGATCATGTAATATGAAAGGAAATTTTAAGTGCATTGCATATATGTAGACGATTAAAGAATGTATCAAGAAATGTATATCAATTAGTAGGAAATTAATGCTAGGATAGAATGCATCAATAAATAAGTAGCTGCATATCATCTTAATGGAGATAGTAAATGATTTGCATATGGGCATGATGGAATAGTAATGGTTCTAGGATTAGGAAATGATGAATAGATGTTATTACTTGGGTTAAAGGAAACTAAGTAATGATATTGAGATACCCTAGGGAGGTGGAGCATTCTGTATGTAGTTAGTAATTCCGCTTGCGTATTTGATTTAATGATTATGGTTTAATGTTATGATCATGATAATAATAAATTGATGTTTGATTATTCACATTGCATAAATGATATTTAAGTTTACATTAGTTGTTATAAAAAATAAAATAGTTCCATTAGATGTTAGTGACGCTCTGCAAAAAGGATTAGAAAATCTGTTTGATGGCAACACACACAAGAGCACAAGAAACAAACGTTAGTGTTAGCAACAAAAGATTATCCTAAACAGGCATATCAAGAGAGATATTAAGCATGAAATAGAAAGCATATAAACATAGAATAAAATAGCTAATCAAGATGCTCATAGTTGCTCCTCCCTTGTTCCTCTCCTCTCCAAGTCCCAAATGAGTGTAGCTCTCAGCTTTTAGCACTATCCATGGATGCCATCTGGAGATTCAAGATGGTTGAATATGATAAGCAAATGCTATGCAAGTGTAGACAATGATGCTATGAAAAAGCTCTATGCTAATACCTGTATAACAACAATACTCTAATGCTTCCTCTTTTTTTGCTTGAGGAGAAGGGTTCTATTTATAGAAGAAATGGGGAAATGAAGGGTTAAGATTGAATGGTTTAATCAAGGGCCAAGTTTGAAAGTTGGGGATCCATGTGCACAATTGGCACCAATAAAATGGTGACAAGTGTTAACATAGGATTGGGTTGAGAGAAGAGGTTGGAGGCATTAAAGGCCTGAGAAGACCTCATGGTTATCTAGAGGCTAAGGGTCAAGTCCAAATTAAGATTGCCCACTGGATTAAGAGTTAATCCAAGGATAAACCTTTGTGCAAATGTTTAAGAGATAATCATGGTCAAAGCATTAATGGCCTGATGAGACCTTTGGGTTGGGTAGAGGTTGAGTCAAAACAAATGTTTTAACCATGTGGGAGGGTTTGAGGTAACCATTAATGGTTATTGGAGACTTTGGGGATTAAGTGGTTGAAGGTTGAAAGCCTTCAATGGTTATCAAAGACTTTGAGCCATTTAGTGGTTGAAGGTTGAAAGTCTTTAATGGTTATCAAAGACTTTGAGGGTTTGAGAAGTGACTTCCCTTTTGCTTAGGAATGTGACAAAGTTTAGAGAAGGGGTTAGGTTATTTAGAAGTGATTAGAAAATTCTAGAAGGGGTTTAGGCATGCAAGTGGATTTTGTAGGAAAATGCAAGTGGGAGAAATTTTGGTATTTTCAATTAAAATAAAATCATTTATTTCAATTAAATGGTGTAATTTGCATTTGGATAAATATTCAAATAAATATTAATTTATTTAAATGAGAAAAATGAAGATAAAACATTAAAATGCTTGAAGACTTTGAGGGAAACCATTAAAGGCTTGAAGACTTTAAGGAAAACCATTAAAGTCTTAAGAAGACTATAGAAGGAAGCCATCAAGTTTGAATACTTTAAGGGAAACCATTAAAGGTTTCAAGTGGGTGAGGATAAACAGGATTTTAAATAAATAATTTATTTAAAATAGTTGTGCAACTTGCTTTTGTAGGAAAATACAAGTGGGTGGAGGATAAAGGTGATTTAAATAAATTATTTATTTAAAATAATTGTGCAACTTGCATTTGTAGAAAAATGCAAGTGGGTAGAGGATAAAGGTGATTTAAATAAATTATTTATTTAAAATAATTGTGCAACTTGCATTTGTAGGAAAATGCAAGTGGGTAGAGGATAAAGGTGATTTAAATAAATGTTAATTTATTTAAATGTGAGAGATGGGATTTTGGGGGATTTAAATAAATATTAATTTATTTAAATGTGAGAGAATATTTAATTAAATAAATATGATTTATTTATTTAATTAATGGTCTGAATTTGGTTAAGTGAATTAAATCAAATAAATCAAATAATTTATTTAATTAATAGGAGAAGAGGGTTAAGATGAATTAATTAAATATTAATTTAATTAATTATTAATTGATGGTTAAATAATCAAATAAATACTAAGTATTCATTTAATTAAGTGGACAAATTTATGTGACTACAGTTAGTTAGCTTATTTTCTCTAGGGTATTTTGATAGGCATTACATCCTCTGTATTGCTCTCCCTGTATCTCGGCTAACCCTCACAACAACTACCCCACTTGCACCACCACCACCCCACCCACCCTCATCCTCCTCATCATCATCCATGTGTCTCTGCTAGCCACGACCCTGTGGTCTGTCCTCCTCATCATCAAAGGCTAGCACTGGCTCATCTAGATCGGACAACCGTGGCACTGCATGTGATACCCATAATTTTGAATACTCTACTCTCATACCAACATCAATAACACCCACATCATAATCCCAGTTCTGAACACCCAGGTTCAGATACTCTATCACAACTACATTACTTAAGATAGTAGGACCTAACTCCGACACATCATGTTGATGACTGGCGTATAAGCATGGTCCTTGTGGGATACCCTTTTTTCATCCATACTACTGATATACTTGACTGTGTAAGAACCTCCCAATAATGAATGACACCCAACCAATCAAATATCTTGATGCGAAAGTATAGGGCATCTCTTGTGCATCCTCAGACCAGGCCTCACAATCTAGATACAACCTCCAGATGACCATATCCAAGTCATCTAATACTCAACACCAATACTCTAGTTTTCCTAGCTTACGCTAGAGAACAAAACCTATGTACCCAAATACATAAGGGTAGATGACTAGTTTGTCTCTATCTACTAGTGACCGAGGAACTGCTATGTGCTTCCAAGCCCATACCTATAGCAATGTCACCCCTACTGATAAAATCGTGTACTCTAGGTACACCACCTGATGGAGCTCTATTTATAAATGGGATAGAATGCATGAACTCCAAGCGAATATCCTACCCTCCATCACCATGTACTCCAGAACTAATCCCCATCCCATTGCTAGTCCCTTTGACCTACAATCAGGACATAAGACTCCTTTGATGAACTTTGCAATGACCCAAGGCAATGGTGCATACCTATGAGCTATCTCCTACCAGGCGATCTCGTACCCAGTATTATTCTCATCCCGAAACACTCATCGTAGAGCCTCGGTGCCACCCTTCTTTGTATGCTCCTACGGTAGAAAATCTCCAACAATAGGAATCCGCAGAATCCTGTACACATCCTCAAGCATTACCATCATCTCCTTTGTCACCAGATGGAAGGTGTTGGTGTCGCTATGCCACTGCTCCACCAACTTTGTCAATAGCCCTCGGTTAATCATATACTAGGCATGTAAAGAAGAGAGGATAATCCACACCTCTTGATGATATCTCTATCAACTTGTGACAACTAAGGGATCAGTCTCCATGTCTTTGGGAATTGCCCCCAAGACTTAAGGACAACTAATCTCTCCTACATATTGAAACCATATCAAGTCAAATCAATCATTGATCAAATCTATCAAATCATAATATTAAAATTCAACAATCAAATCTCAATCCAATACCATATAAAAAAACACCATATCAAGATCCAATTAACCCATATCCAAAATCACTCAAAAACAAATTATCGATCAAATCGAATCTATCAAATCAAATTAATCAATAAAGATCATATCAATCACATCAAAGACGTCAAAACATACATTATCAATATCAAGCAATCAATCCTCAATCTTAGACCCATAACGAAAAACAAAACCATATCAGAACCATATTGAGCTACAATCCATATCAAGATCAAAAGGAACCATATCAAAAATTAATATCAAAGATCCCAACAAATCAATTTAATCCATATCACAAATCATATCACATAATTAACCTATCAAGCTTCATATCAAAAGTCAAACTATTAGGAATTCAATTAAAGAACCATAATGTGACCCCTATCAAAAAAATAGATTAATTAAATCCATATCGACACCAATCAAATCAAGATGAATCATATCAAAGTCAAACATAAATCCAACAGAGAAAATTTTTCATTTTACAGTTAGATGCACTAAAACACACCTCAAATGCACTAGACTGCCTCCTATGCGCTAATATTCTTAGCAAATGCACTGAACTTCAAGGAATATGCGCTAACTTAACCCCATGCACTAATATTTAACACACAAACACTAGCCTGTGGCTCCAATGCGCTACAACGACATCACACGCTAAAAAACAGGGCTAATGCACTAAACAATGATGCATATATGCTAAACTAGGTGTATGCACTAACCTACTAGGCAGATGCGCTATCCTATCACACAGATGTTCTATTTCAAACCCTAGCTATCTATGTGCTAGAAAATGTTTTCTATGCGCTAAAAATGCAACCTATCTTCTTTAATGCGTAAACTCCAAAATAAGACATGAAAAACGTGACAAAAATCAACAAAATCATACAAAAAATCATGGATTTCAGTCACTTACTAGTGGTCCATATGTGGTAGGTCGCTAATACCGCCTGATGCGCTTGAATCAGTGAGCGTGGTATGGGATTGACATCTTCTCATCAAAGCTAAAATTCACCAATCACAAGAAGACAAGTGTCAAAATGAACTTTGTTTTTTTTCCTATTTACCTTTTAATAGGGGTAAAAAGAGGGTATTAAGTGGGAATTCATTTTCCCACTTATTGGCCCTAATTAATTGACAACCTAAACATATTTTCAGGAGATGAATCAATCTAAACATTTTGAAAAGGTTACACATTGTCAAAAAATAAAAAAAATATTTTTTTCAAAAATTGTCAAAAAATTCTCAAAAATTGTCTAAATCCTGATTCATCTTTCGAGGGGGCATCATTGCATTATCATCAAATCAACATCTGGGGTAGAAAATAAAAAAAATTATTATCAATATCAGATGATTTTTCTTTGAACTAACGTGCGCATACACATCACTTCAAAGAGGTGCAAAATGTAGAGGTATAAATCTGACCATCTGATTAAATTAATATTTAATGTTTATTTAATCCATTAAAATCAATTTCTCTATTAATTAAATCATATTTAATTAATCCCCCCCCACATTCTTCTATTGTTTAAATAAATTATTCAATTTAATTAATTTAATCCAATTAACCACATTCTAACCTTAAATTAAATAAATCATTTTGTATTTAATTAAATGCCCATTTCTTATTAAATTTACATTTAATTAAAGTCTTTATCCTA